>NC_081407.1:499457212-499589712 GCF_030272615.1 Cryptomeria japonica | reverse complement strand
ACCAAGGGAACACACCTTGCAACAATCCCACCCTAGTGCAAGTGAGGGGTTTGAACCTGTGACCAAGCTTTGATACCACTTGTTACAAGTGTGGTTTCCATTGCACCTAAAGATCAACCTATTAATGCTCAATATAACCAATAGACTTATAGAATCCACCGGAGGCGATTAATCCATGTCACAAACCCAAGTGTTGTGCTGCACAACACAAGGAGACCAAGGGCGCACACCTTGCAACAATCCTTGACCTGCTAATGTCTGATACAACCACTAGACTTATAGAATCCACAAGAGGTGGTTCAGCCATGTCACAAACCTGAGCACTGTGCCGTACAACACAAGAAGACCAAGGGCGCACACCTTGCAACATTTTTCAGCCAATAATTTGATATCTTGCACTATTTTTCTAAAATACCTATATACCCCATTTATTATTTTATGTGGACCATCATAAAACAATATCATTGAGTATTGCTATTTTGAAAGGTTGTTATTCTATTATATCGAGCATTTTTAGGAAATAACAACAAAGAAAAATAAAAACTACAGTTATCACTATTTCGCAAAGCATATATGTCACTATACTAAGAAGCCAATGAAAAAAGAATGAAGGAGACAAAGCATATCAAGATATCACCATTTTGAAAAATCCATATCCTATCAAATTGGGCATCCTGCGAAATGATGACAAAAGGAATAAAGTTCACAAGAGTATCGCTATTTCATGACACCCATGCTCCATCATATTGAGCAATCTATGAAGTAATGATAAGAGGAGCTGAGCCCATATGACATTGCCATATTGCAAGGAAGGAATAATGAATAAGAAGATGTACTGCGATATAGAGATTGTAGGATAACTTAAAGTGTTATCGTTGTATGGCTAAAGAAAGTTATTAAAGGATTTAGAAGAATGTGATTCAATGACAACCTAGTCAACTATTTCCATATTGCATGATGGATGTAACTAATAAAAAATAATGTTACAATATAGAAATAATAGCTAAACTTGGTACCTCCATATCACAGGGAGCTAAAAGAAAAGGGAAATGGGAGTTGCCATATAGCAATAGCTACAGTTGCTGAAGAATTACACGGAGTGAGCTCTGTGACAAAGAAGAACAAGCCAAAATCACTTGCGATAGCCACAAGTAAGTACTCCATTACTTCTCAAGGTACAAAATTTACAAAATTCAACTCAGTTTTCAGTAGAAAGTATAAGGTAAAAATGCCTAGGAAGAAGGAAAAATCCAGAGAAGGCGAAAGTTCAAAAGGGGGTGAAAGCTCCGAATGAAAACCTAGGATTTCAAACCCAACTAAGAGGCCCATGAAAAAATCATTATTAGATGCATTACCCAGGTCAACAGATACATGAGAAAAAAATGTGTTCAAAGATAAGCTGGAGGGTTGTAGGGATACCATAATTCCCATATCAGGGAAGGATTTATTCTGGTACTTTTATTAAAAAAAGATGAGAAGGTCTCTGTGTCAAATTTCTAGACCCTTGATATTGCAAAATTGATAGTACCAAATGTTTTCATTGATGTTGAATTAATCCAAGTCTTAGTAGACAATTATCATCCAGTGACTAGGACTGTCAGGACGCCTAGTGGAAATCCTTTGTGATAGACTTATAAAGCACAGAGAGGCGGGGGGTGGGGGGGGGTGTAAATCAATGATAGCAAACACAATAACACTTTAATCTAAGACTGATAAAAACAATTAACCAGATTACTTAAGACTTTGCGAGCAATCCAAAGTGTTATAAAAGCATTCACAACAATTAAAACATTCACCATAACACAAGTGTTTATACGTGGAAAAACCAATTGGGAAAAACCACGGTAAGATGGGACTCACAAGTTAACTATCTACAGAAATAGGTAACTAACCGGTTAAGGTCTATGAAGTACTTTGTTAGGAGTGAATCCCATTAAAGATCCCAAAGCCCTATTAGGAGCTATACCTGGTTAAAGGTAACCTCAGTGGAGGATTTAGATCCAAGTTAATGAATCACCTTGTTAGAGGATTTGTACAATAAAGCTTGTTAGAGCTTACCCAGTTAGGGGATTTAACTGCTGTAGTGATTAGAAAATAACAGGTGTTATGATCTAGGAATATAACATCTTGCTTGTATAGATCCTTTTCTGCTCACTCAATACTGCATCACTGACATACTCTGTAACTCCTTCAATAAATCACATCAACTCTAGCTCATAACATCACTTGTATCTTACATATATAAAAATAACTCATCACAATGTCTTTTTATAGACATTAGATTTCATGTCGGCTCAAGAACCTCAACACAATTTCCTAGGTTTAGTGTATCTGGACAATCTTCCATAACACATCACAAATCATCACCAAAAATGTCAGTTAGAGATAACACATCACGATCGGTGATAACTCATCACACAATAAGTGAAAACAAGTTGGAACACTAAATACCGGTTTAGTGTTGACCGCTTCCAACTCTCATATCGATTGTCTCCATGTGCCTCCTTGCCTCTCTTCGCTGCATCTCGAAAGTGGTGTCAGTGGAATTGACCAAAACCAATTGTCTTAACTGCATATACCGATTGTCTACATATACCGGTTTAGACATCTTCATACTGATTAGACTTCTCTATACATATGATATCAATTTGCAATACAAAGACTTAGGAGTAGTACCGATTTGAATTAACTAAGATGCCTATGACAATCAAAACATATGTGTGTGTGTATATGTGCTATTAATGACAACACACAAAGTCATCCAATACAAAAATCATCATCAAGCCAACAATCTCCCCCTTTGGCATTGATGGCAACACTTAGAAAAGTTTAGACAACTAAGTGTGCTTACAAAAATGTACAGATTCCCCCTTAATAGTACATACAAAATTTTCACACACATACATATTTCTACTCCCCCTTTGACAACAATGCCAAATTGAAAAGTAAAATATACATATATATATATATATTACATCAAAATTTGCATAAAAAACTGCATATATATAAATATAAGAGTTTTAAAGTGTGTAAAATGTAACTCTTAAGAAAATGTCAGTGAAATGAATCTTCATCTATTTAAGATCATTATCCTATGTTTTTAGTAGTGTTTCAGTGATCTCAACATTTGTCATAATTTGTGCAGCAAATTCTTCCATTGCATCCACTGTGCTCATCTCCGGGTAGCCAAAATCGCTTCAGAATCCTTGTATGCCCTCTGTAGAATTTCATGTTTTGGAATCAACTCGTTCTTATGTTCTTTCCAGGATCTGATTCACTTAACTTGTTCAAAATCATAGAAATCTAACAGATGTTGCAAAGCATCAACTGATTTGCCAAAATCTAAAGCCGAATCCTGTACTGGAATATAAGAATCACTTATCCTCTCCAGTTTCTTTTCTATATCTTCTCGCTTTTTCTTCAAATCAAAATAGAAAAATGAAACTTTAAATATACTGGCCAAAATTTTACCTCCAGTTTCAATAGCAGTTCTCAACAAATCTTTATTCACAGATAAAGAAATCTTGCCTTTATCAATTTCTGACATTAGTTGCTCTCCCCTTTTCTTCCTGTAATCTTTTTCAGCTAAGACATGTGCTACCTCTTCAAGTGATTTCAGTTGGTCAGTAGCATCAACAACCAACTGTCCAAGTTTTCCAATAGGGGTAGATAAATTACCAGTGTCAGTCTCCGGTAGGAGACTTGACAGAATGCCAACAACAGTTTGTATAGTCTCTGCTCTTTCAACCTTTTCTTTTGAGCCCTGGATTGCATAACTGTAGCAATCTCCATTAGTTTAGATGCACTCAAATTATCTACATTGATAGGGCATTTTATGTTTATTGAGTCATAATCATCATCATCAGTTTTCTTCAGCTCCTTTGCTTTCTCCTCTTCATCCTTTTTCTCTTCTACCTTCTTCTTTCTTTTCTCTTTCTTTGTTTGTTCCTCCTGTGTGGTTGTAGTGATCGATGGTAGTTGAATTTCAACTTTGTGTTCTCTTTTCGGTGGTGGTTGAATATCCACACTTGGTTCATTAACCAGTGCTTCCTCTGCTATTTGCTTTTCAACAATATCCGGTTGCTGTCTAGTTTCCTTAATCGGTTCAATGTTGGTACCGGTTGCATCAACAGTAACTTGAACTTCTTCAATTTCATCCACACATAATATGACCGGTGGAGAACTTGTGTCATCCTTATTCTTGATAGGATAGACTACATTCGATGTAATAAACTCTTCACCATCTAGCTCCGGTGGAGCTCCAGTCTCAGTCTGATTGGGTTTATTATCATAACCTTTCAATAGTGCATTCATCCTCTGAATGTCTTGTGCAATTATATGAGTATCATCTTCAATAGGCTGAGTCTTTCCATTCAATAGTCTCAGTCTCCTTGTTTTAGAATAAAATTGTCCTTTATACTTAGCAAGCAATGCAAATAACTCTTCTCGAGACAACTCATGAAAATATTGAACAAAAATTCTATTAATAATCTCTTATTCCTGATCTAAAATCAACTTCCAATTATTTTCAAGAATTGAATATAAAGAATCAGAAATGTCCTTTTGAATATCTTGTGGTAGCCTATTATTTTGACACAGGTGATTGATTACCTCTTGAATAATTTCTTGTTTCTGACCTTCATCAAAAGAATCAAAATATTCTTTTACATTATCAAACCACTTTCTCCTTAGTTTTTTCAGAGTCCTTTCAAAATCATTCATTGGTTTGAAATATACAACATTAATAGGAGTACTTTGCTTGGAAATTTCTCCTATTGGTTTAGATTTCTTACCAGTTACCTTCATTTTCTTTGATTCTTCTTTAGTTTTAGTTTCATCAGATTCTTCTTGGAGAATGAGACGTCTTCCTCTTTTCGTCATGACAGTCTACTTCTTTGCATATACCTTAGGTATTGATTCCTTCTTGATTTGAATACTTCTAGTTATTCTTGTACCGGTGGACACATAAGCTGGTTGATCAACTTTCTTCTTTTTCTCCTTCGTACTACTGGATGTGCAAGTGTAATCCTTTCCTGATAAGTTCCCAATATTTTCTTCTTTGTATCCTTGGGAGATGCCAAAAGGTTGTTGGCATAGCCAATTAGTAAGTCATAACTGACTTCATAGCTCATTTCCTCCATTTTATCTTCTCTTGGTTGAACGACCTCCATAAGGCAAAAGTTAGTGGTCACAGTGAAACAAATGTCTTTTTCAAAGTGTTTCATCACTTCATTAGATAACCTTAATCTCATGCTCATTTTCTTTTGAAACTCATTGAAATACCTGTTCATTGCAACTAGAAATGTGTTCTTCATAGCCTTTATGCTATTCTTGATTTGGGTTGTAACCAGTATATCCTTAGACCATTGAATATTACAAATTCCTGGAATAAAATTCTGAAGGTAGAAGAATAGACCAATCAAAAGTTGTCCATATTTAAATTTCTGACTATTGTCTTTCTTAATTTATTCTAGATTCAACATCAATTGACTTCTCATTGCCTCAAATAGATCATAATCTGCATCTTCTTTTATCATTATGTAGGCGGCATGCACAAGAACATATGGTACATTGTTCATTCTGCTAGAATGGAATATACGGTAGCTAATAACCATTGTTGCAAACCTGACTCTTTGATCTACAATGTTATTGACCGATATAGCACGACTGTCAGCAGTGGTCTTTCTCAATTCAATAATGGTCTCCTTTGAGATTTTCCTCAATTTAGGTACTTCACCGGTTTGGCAGAAGCCAGTTACTGCATGAATAGCCTCCTTTGTGATGTTGTGAGACCTATCAAGATACACATTTCCTCCATGTACACGAATGAGGATAATCCTAACATGTTCTTCCTCAAAATATTCAAGAAAGTAGACTGCATTATGAAAACCCTAATATATTTGGGTTTGATTTTCCTGCTCTTGTCGCACAGAGATTTAAGTTGAGAATAGAGGGCCAATGACCATAGATCCTCAATTTTACAATCTATATAACTAGATAAATCACCTTTGATCAAAACACATTGGGGAACTTGAGACAATGCATTAGAAGACTCTATCTTATCTGTTCCCATTGTATCTATAGCTTTAGCAGTAATAAAAAGACTCTCTACTGGTGCAGACGGCGATGCCATTCTAAATAATCTTGATTGAAGAGAGAGATTAACAAAAATACCTTATTCCCTTCATGCTGGTAGGGTTTTCGGTTGCTCTCTCCTACGTACACCCGATTCGCCTTTCCTTAGCTTCAAATTCGATTCAAGTTTTTAATCCGTAGCACAAGTCCATTCTCAATCTGCTAACATTTCTCTGTTTCACTCTGCAGGTGCTCACAAATTCTTTTTCGAATGCAATTAGGGCAAAAATAACTTAGTGAAACTTCCTTTTATTAACTTACCCATTGCATTTATTACACTACCGATAGGGTAAAAAACCATAATTACCACTTAACAAACTTGCCTATACTGGTAGGTATATAACCAGTTGGTAATCCTTAGAAACCTGATAGATAGCAATATAAAAAAATTTCATATTACAACTCGAAATGCAAAAATATCTTACCATACACTCTTCAAGGGGTAAAAGAAGTAGATTTACCGATATGCTCCCCTTAGGCATGTTGAAAAGCTCAGTTTACTAGTGTAACATTCTCCACACTAGGTGAAGGATTCAATTCTTCTACTGGCTTGTCCTCACTTTTCTTCTTCCAAATTTTGTTCATCTCTGCTCTAGTTTCTTCAACATTGATTGTCTTCTTTCCTTTCCAATCTTCATTGTGACTTACTGGTTGATTCTTCTTAGTTCTGCAGAACTTGGCAATGTGTCCTGGTTTGTGACAATGATAGCAGGCCATCCTAGATGCTCTCCAAGGTCCTGCATTACCTCTTCCAGTCCTTCTTCTGCAGTTCATAGCCACATGTCCATAGTTATTGCAAATTGTGGAAATTACATTGGTTACCTTCTCCATCTCATAGGGACTGAACCAGTTGACATAGGCTTTTTGCTAGTTCATGATTCTCTGGTTGTCATAAGTCCTTCTCCAGTCACCAATAGGTCTTGAATTCATGTGAGGTGCCAGATTGTTCGCTCCATATCTGCATTCAACTGATCTATGTCCATACATGTTGCATGTGTAACAATGACCTTCAAATCTTCTAGACACATATCTACTATTAGAATTATAGCTTGTCTTCTCATTAGATATGCTTCTACACACATTAGTAGTATGTCCAGGTTTGTGATAGATAAAGCAAATAGGTTTGTAAGCTTTCTTACCGGTAGGCTTCTTAGCCTTAGGAGCAGTTTTACCTTCATGCATGTTGCTCTTGGTACTAGAAGATTCTCCTTTCTCAGGTGTATTGAATCCTAGTCCAGATGTGTCACCTTTCATCCTTTGAGATTGGATCCATTCATCCGGCATAGAAGAGCTCTTGTTGAATTTGTCAAGTTTCCCATTAGCCTCAGTAAGCTCTTTGGTAAGATCTTCATTGTGCTTTGTAAGAGTCTCTCTAAGAGACATTTCCATTTCAAGATCTAATTGTAATGCTTCCTTCTCTTCCTTCTCCTCATGCCAATGTTCATGCAAAGCTGCATTCTTTTACTTGATCTTAGAAATCTCATGATATGTCTCTTTGATCAGGTCTTCAGCTGCCCTCCTTGCTTCAAGTTCTTGACTCATACGGATTGTAAGAGCTTCAATTTCTCTCCTTAGATTGAGTGTTTCACCATTCAGTTTCTCCACTTCTTCAGCCAATGCATCAATGTTGGCCTCATTTGAAGAGCTATTGTCAGAGATCTCCAATAATTGCTTAGCCATTTTTCTCCTCTTTACTTGTGAAGCCTTGAATTTGCCTCTCAGGGTTTCAAGCTTATCTCTTGTTGCATCAAGTACTCTAGCCATCTCTCTATAACTCATATCCCCCATAATGGATTTAGGGTTTACTTCCAAGTGGTTAAGCCTTAAGGAAATTAATCTCTGATACCAATTGATAGACTTATAAAGCACTGAGAGGCGGGGGGGTGAATCAGTGATAACAAAAACAATAACACTTTAATCTTAGACCAGTAAAAACAATTAACCAATTTACTTAAGACTTTGCAAGTAATCCAAAGTGTTATAAAAGCATTCACAACAAGTAAAACATTCACCATAACACAAGTGTTTATACGTGGAAAACCCAACTGGGAAAAACCACGGTGAGATGGGACTCACAAGTTAACTATTTGTAGAAATAGGTAACTGACTGGTTAAGGCTTACAAAGTGCTCTGTTAGGAGTGAATCCTGTTAAATATCCCAAAGCCCTGTTAGGAGCTATACCTCGTTAAAGGTAACCTTTGTGGAGGATTTAGATCCAAGTTAATGAATCACCTTGTTAGAGGATTTGTACAATAAAGCTTGTTAGAGCTTACCCAGTTAGGGGATTTAACTGCTGTAGTGATTAGAAAATAATAGGAGGTATGATCTAGGAATAAAACATCTTGCTTGTATAGATCCTTTTCTTCTCACTCAATACTGTATCACCAACATACTCTGTAACTCCTTCAATAAATTGCATCAACTTTAACTCATAACATCACTTGTATCTTACACATATAAAAATAACTCATCACAATGTCTTTTATAGACATTAGATTTCATGTAGGCTCAAGAACCTCAACACAATTTCCTAGGTTTAGTGTATCTGGAAATATTCCATAACATATCACAAATCATCACCAAAAATACCAGTTAGAGATAACACATCATGACCAGTGATAACTCATCACACAATCAGTAAAAACCGGTTGGAACACTGATACCAGTTTAGTGTTGACCGCTTCCAACTCTCATACTGATTATCTCCATGTGCCTCCTTTCCTCTCTTCATTGTATCTTGAAAGTGGTGTCAGTGGAATTGACCAAAACCAATTGTCTTAAATGCATATACCGGTTGTCTACATATACCAATTTAGACACCTTCATACTGGTTAGACTTCTCTATACATATGATACCGGTTTTCAATATAAAGACTTAGGAGTAGTACCAGTTTGAATTAACTAAGATGACTATGACAATCAAAACATATGTAGTGAACCCTTCCCTATGGATGTTTTTTTTATATATTTTCAAAAAACTAATTTTGTCTTGTGTCAAATATTAGGAGAGGATGCCAAAGTAAGAATGCCAGTATCTTTAATGTACATGGCTATGAGAATCCAAAATTCAAAAGTAAGCCTAGAGTTTGACTTTGCATCCGAAATATGAAGGAAAATTCAGGATCAGCTGGTGGCATGGAAGAAGAAGAATAGTTGTGACTTCTGCCACTATTCCTCGTTGTGTTGTTTAATCCTGTATCACAATAGACAAGATTTCACCCAACTATTAAAATTAAGAATGGTGGATGATATTGGCAACATGCTACTGGTGTAGTTGTTGTGATACTTATGGGATAAGAGGTGAAAGGACTGATTACAAAATTTTCCACAATTAATTTGTTATTTTGATTTTTGGTTCCCTCAACCATCAGGTTGAAACATTGTCACTGGACTTGAGAAGGGTGTTGAGACCACTGCCCTATGATCCTGAAAAATGGTCATACTCATAATTTTGTTGACTGGTTCTACATGGGAGAGCATACCATTATTAGAGTGTATGGGTGCCCTCATGTGATAGAGATGGTATTTGCATTGGAATATGTACAATAGTTGGAGAGCATAGATAGGCACTTTCATGGTTAGCAAAAGAAGAGCATATTTCCTTCCTTGCCTTTCTCATGTGGATGGTTCACATTTGAGAGAAAAGCATTCAATGTGGAACATGAATTTTTGATAGTTTTTAGCTTTGGTGATGAGGGTCTTTGGTAGTATGATCCAATCGGTGTAGTTCAAGCAAGACTTAAGAAAAATGGGAACTCTTCAGCATTATGTCAACATCAAAGTAAACCATTGCTAGAAAAGCTTAGAAACATGGACTCCTGGGATGAGGTAAAAAAAGAGATGGAGAAAATTGTCGTTGACAATAACATTTTAATAGAAGAATTGTCATCACAAATTATGACATTGCACACACAGAGGACAATAGATCAAGGCATCCAAAATAGGTCCTAAAATTTCTACCAAAAATCTACTAATCCATCTAACAAATCTATTCCCAAAATAATTCTACAAGAATGTAAAGATAGTTGTTGGACTCAAACCAAAATAAATGATTTTTGGACTATGAGGAAGAATCTCGGTGAACCAAAGACCAGTGCAGAATTTGAGTCCATCGATGAGGATGTAGAGTTTAGAAAATTGTGGAATATGGAGCATCCCACAACAACATATGGCAGGAGTGATGATGAAAATGAGTATGAGGTTGAGGCCACTCCAACAACTACTATATTCCATGCAATATTTGGTGTAGTCAATGAGTCCATGAAAGAAAAATATAGAAAAGGGGCAAACATTGTGGAAAAAATGGGTTTTGAAGGTGATGGTCTAGGTCCCAGAGGAGAAGGCATTTGGTTTCCACTTGAGATACAACTTCCATCAGATTCAAAATCAAAAGCTCCTATTAAACCAGTCACTAGACTTGATTCATCAAGTTCATCACGAAAAGCTACTACTCATTACTCTCCAACTCCACCTACATTTGTTAGAGGTTCAAATACACAACCACCACCACAACATGGTATTCCTATTGGTGGTGAATCAAGTTCCTCTGCTATTGGTGGGGAATATGGGGATATTATTCCTATTAGTGTTAAATCAAGTGCCACTACGATTAGTGGGGTTGGCATGGGTACTACTATTGATACTAGTTGTCTTGGTGTTGGACAAGTGTAACAACAAAATATCTCTCGCAAGAGGCCACTAGTGGTAGATACTCATACTATTCAGAATCCTATATCAAATGTCACCATCACTACAAAACTATCATTTGCAGCTTCAGAATAGACCCCTCAAAAGACTAGAAAAACTACACATACAAGTGACACTGGGATAGGATCAGGAATGGTTGTTGGTAGTCCTCATAATGCATTAGTTAAAACCTTAGGCATAGGTGAACTAGAGCCTCTGCTATTTCACCTTTCAAACATTCAATTGCTTCAACAAGCCTAGATTTTCAATTTTGTGATTACTATGAAAAATTTGAACACACAACAAATGCAAATAAAGAAAAAAAAGAGAGCATTGTAGAGGGTTGCCTTGACTGAAGTTTTAGAGGAACAACCTTCAAGGAATAGGGTATTTCCAACATATAACCCACACAAAGATATGATGGAGTTCATGGTTGTTATGCCCCCAAATAAAGATAAAAATCCACCACATAGTCAGATAGATCCCTTTGAATTTCAAGTTATCACCCTCCAAATGGTTTTTTCCAAAGTACAAAATGTGGACAAAATTAGTGTGTCAAAAAAGACTAAAGAACTGGGACACACTTCACTGCTAAAGGTGGAGAGAGAAAGAAATCTTCATTTGGGGCTGCGATGGGAGCGTCTGTATTCCATCGCCGAGCTAGGGCAATCGTGCCCTAGCTCCTTCTTGCTGTGTCTGCATCTGCGTAGGGGGGGTGTTCGATCACGTGTGTTGGGGGGGAGCTGTTTTTTCCTGTCGAAGGTTTTGTTTCTTCTTTTTTGGCCGCCGATCTGTGCTGGGACGGGATTGTTTAGGCTGTGCATGCGTGCGGGAGTTGAGCGATTTGGTTGCAGCGCTGTTGTGACGGGTCGGGGCTGTGTTGGGCCCGAACAGATCCCATTGCTGTGGGGTCTCCAGGGCTGAGAGGGCTAATGGCCAAAGGGGAGCCGCCTAGGGTGGTGCCTGGTTCAAAATTTCAAGAAGCAGTGGGTATGAATTTGCCAGGTCAAGAAGCAAGGGTTTTTTAAAATGCCCTCTTCTCTCAGAATACAGGGGCTACGGATCCAGGCTCGCCTGTGGGATCTCGGATCACGAAGATTAACAGATGTCTTGAAAGGTGCAAAGATAGACCCAAATTGGTAATTCCCTTTGAAATGATTGCTGAAGATGTCGAATATTACTCTAAACATTCGTTGTATTGCAAGTTCCTGGGTTTAAGAGTTTCTCTCCAATTTCTGGAAAACTGGGCTCAGAAAGTGTGGGAACCAGAGGGCGAAATGGAGGTTACGCTGCTAGCAAATAATTTCTTCATGGTAACTTTTCTTTGTATGGCTGATCGGAATAGGGTTTTTGAGGGTGGACCCTATTTTTATAACCAGGTGGGGCTATTCGTCAAACCATGGCATGTAGGATTTAATCCTTCTGAGGAGCTTCCAAATCGGGTTCTGGTGTGGGTTCGGTTACCCAGATTCCCTATAGAATGCTGTCGCGAGGATGTTCTCCATATGCTTGCATCGATGCTCGGGAAGCCGGTGGGTCCTTCATCACAAACCTTGGGTAAGAAAGTTATGACCTTTGCTCGAATTTGTGTGGAACTTGATTTGAGTAGACCACTACCTGATGCGGTAGAGATGTGTGCGGGCTCACATTCCTGGGTGCAACAACTGGATTATGAGACCCTTCCTTTTCGATGCCACCTTTGTCATGATTATGGCCATCTTGTGAGAAGATGCCCAAAGGCCAAGTCAGTGGAACAGCAAATTTTGCCTCCTCCTCGTGATAATCCTAGTGCGGACAAAGGGAAGAAGCCTGTTGTTGGGGAGGGCAAAGATGCTGAGGGCTTTGTTCAGGTTAAGGCTCGTAATCGCAACAGAGGCCAGAAGCAGACTCTAAGGGAGTGACAGGAAGAAGATACCTTTAACAGGTTCGAGATCTTGGATGAATTGGGTCAGCCAGAAGTTAATCCTGGATTAATTATTGAGGATGAACAGGCAGGGGATTCTAGAATGGGGACTATTTCTTCCATTCCTCCTGTTGATTCCCATGAAGAGCCTACCATGCCTATGGTCACGGATGGGCAAACAGGGGTTCAGATGATATTAGAGCCAAATGTTGAATTGGGACAAGGGGTAGAGAATGTTTCTATTCTTGCACAGACTGTAGCTCCAGAGTCGGATAAGCGAGGTAAATCTTCTCCTCATCTGGGCATTCTTCAAAAAGATGGTAAGAAGGGGGTCTCAGAGAAAAATGTTAAACTGGGATGAAAGAAGGACTTAGAAAAGATTAAGATGATTGGGGAGACATTGGTGGAGTCAGGTTCTGTGAAGACCTTGGATTCCCACTTTTCGACCCCTTCAAAATGATAGTTATCTCATGGAATGTAAGGGGCTTGAACAGCGGCCCTAGACAAAAGGCTGTTTGGGATTTAGTTAGGAGTCATTCTCCTGATGTTCTCTTCCTTCAGAAGACTAAGGTTTCTATGGAATGCATGATGAGTGTTGCATCTAAGCTATGGAGGAATGGTCTATGTCAGTGTATTGGAGCTCAGGGATCTTCGGGGGGTGTGGCATGTCTCTGGAACCCACGAAAGATCCAACCTGTGTCCTAGATTTCCTTTAAGTCCTCCTTATCCTTGGTTGCTCTGTGCACTGAGTCAGGGGAATCTGTTCTCTTTTCTAATGTCTATGCTCCTATTGACTTCCAAGGTAAGATTCTGGTCTGGAATAACATTTTGTTGGTTCGTAGTTTATTTCCTTACTTGCCATGGATTGTTGCCGGGGACTTTAATGTTATTCTTGATCTAACAGAAAAACGAGGAGGTAATACAAGACTGGATCCTTCTTCTTTCTTGCTCTGAGATAATATCTCAGCACTCAATCTCGTGGATATCAAGCCTAGCAATGGCCGCTTCACTTGGAATAATAGAAGGGAGGGTGATAGGTGCATTGCTGAACGCTTAGACCGTTTCATGGTTTCCTATTTTTGGGTGGGTGGATTGTGGTCTTCCAGTTCTGAAATTTTGGATTGGAGAGGCTCGGATCATTGGCCAATTAAGCTTGTCACTTCTTCAGCTCGTCTTCCTCAGAAGCCGCCTTTTAAGTTCCAGCTTATGTGGCTTCGTGACCCAGACCTCTATGGTTGTGTTGGAGAATGGTGGCAGGTTGGCAGGCCGGCTTTTGGTACAGCAATGTATGTTTTTGCTAAGCTTCTCCAGTATGTTAAGTATCAGCTCAAACGGTGGAATCGACAATGCTTCGGAAACATCTACCAGGCAAAACAGGAAGCTCAAGTCGAGTTGAATGGCATTACCAGATTGATTAGGGAGGAGGGAGTGTCTGAATACTTGTTACGGGAAGAAGCCAGAGCTTTAAAAGCTTTGGAGGAATGGGAGTTGAGAGAGGAAATCTTTTGGAAACAGAAAGCTTGGATTGAGTGGCTTCAGGAGGGAGACAAGAACACTGCCTTCTTTTTCAATTCAGTGAAAGCCAGACAACATGGTAATGCTATTTCATCTTTGGTGACTGATAGGGGAGAGGTTATTTCTTCTACTCAGGGTATCGCTGATGAAGCAGTGCAGTATTTTGCTTCTTTATTTAGAGAGGAAGCACAGGGAGACTCTGTTGCAGAGGCCCAGGTCCTTTCCTGTATTCCTTCTTTGGTTTCTTTGGAAATGAAACAACATCTTATGAGTGTCATAACTTTGGAGGAGTTAGAAAAAATAGTTTTCCAGATGAAAAAAGGTAAGGCTCCTGGTCCAGACGGTTTCCCGATTGAGTTCTTCCAGGAATTTTGGGACATTATCAAGTTTGATTTATTGGCAGTTGTTCAAGAATCCCAGAAGAATAAGCAAATGCTCCGGGCCCTGAACTCTACCTTCTTGGCACTCATTCCCAAGGGGGAGGGGGCTGACCGGTTAAGTCAATTTCGCCCTATTTCTCTTTGCAACGTAACTTATAAAATTATATCTAAATTGATTGCTGAAAGGTTGAAAAAGGGGCTTCCTGTGCTAATCTCCGAAGAGAAAAGTGGCTTTGTGGAAGGTCGTCAGATTTTGGATGGGGTGGTGGTGGCTACTGAGACTATCCATTCCATGGCCAGCTCTAAAGCCAAAGCTATGTTCATCAAGCTGGATATGGCCAAGGCGTATGATAGAGTTCGTTGGTCCTTCCTGCAGAAGGTTTTGAGTGCCTTTGGTTTTGAGGAGGAATGGATTTGTTGGGTTATGAGTTGTGTGGGTTCGACTTCCTTCTCAGTTTTGATTAATGGGGAGCACTCCAACCTCTTTGGGGCCTCTCGGGGTTTGCGGCAGGGTGACCCTCTTTCTCCTTACTTGTTTCTTCTTTTGGTGGAAGGTTTGGGTCGGTTGATTAAAAGGAATGTTGAAGGAGGCTTTATTCAGGGCTGGCAGTGGGGAGGGGGTATTCTTGTTCAGTCTCACCTACAGTTTGTGGATGATACAGCTTTGATGGGTTTGGCTACTATTAGGGAGGCTTCTAACATGCGCAGAGTGCTAGATGTCTACCTTGCTGCTTCTGGTCAGTTAATTAATGAGGGCAAGTCTTCAATTTTTTTCTTCAACACTCTGCCTTCAATTCAACGAAGAATTTCTCATATTCTCAGGTTTCAAATTGGAAGTCTTCCTTTGCTATACCTTGGGATCCCCATCTCTACTGGCAGGCAGTCTAGGGATTCCTGGCAGGTCATTCTGGATAAGTTCAATGTCAAAGTGAACCACTGGACTCATCGTTGGCTGTCCTTTGCTGGTCAGGTCCAGTTACTTCAATCTGTGGTACTAGCTCTTCCCCTTTACAGATGTTTGATTCAGGTGGCACCGATGAGCTTTGTTAAGAGCCTTGATTCCTTAGCCAGACAGTTTTTATGGGCTGGTAATTTGTCATCAACTAAGTGGAGCCTTATTAAGTGGGAGACTGTTTGTAGTCCTAAAAGATTTGGTGGTCTTGGATTACGTCAATCTTTTCTTTCTGGTACTGCTCTGGCAGCTAAATTGTATTGGCGATGGTGTGTGGAACAGGATCGGGTGTGGGCTAGGATCTTGTCTCACAAGTATTTTTTTGGGATCCCCCAGCGTGATATCCCTCGATATAGCTTGGCAGGGAAAGGCTCGACGATTTGGAATACTCTCAAGAAGGGGGCTGTGCTCATTAAGGGTGGTCTCTTCTGGATTTGTAAGAGTGGGACAGAGGCACAGTTCTGGCATGACTCCTGGGATGGCTACCCCCCCATAGTTTCCCAATATCCTCACCTGAGTATATTGGCCCAGAGGTTTTGCGAAGCTGGTTGGACTAGGGTGTGGGACTTCAAGTCATTTTCCCTTCAAGGGCAGGTAGTGGAAGCAAGATGGAAGACTTCAAGGGAGTGGCCTATTCTTGGGTTGGAAGTTGAGTGTGCTGAGCTTCATAACATCCTTTCGGGTCGTAGCTGTAGCGCCCTGATGGATAGTGATGTGTTGGCCTAGTCCCCTAATCCCAAAGGTACATACACTGTGTCTTCTGGTTATCAGGCGCTGCTCTCTCAACAATTTGCTGGGGGGGAAGTCCATTGGTGGAAGAGAGTCTAGAATAATTTCTCTTGGCCAAAATGTAATTGCTTTTCTTGGACTTTGGCTTGGAATAGATGCTTGACCTGGGACAATATTCAGAAGAGGGGTTTTGCTGGCCCTTCTAAGTGTGTTCTATGTGGTGGGGGGGAGGAAGATTCTCCACATTTATTCTTTTGCTGCCCATTCACATTGCAACTATGGCACTTCTGGTGGGATGCCTGGAAGAGTCAGTGCTTTCATGCATCCTCCCTAGCTGAGTTTTGGTTGAGACTAGGAAGGCCCCCTTCCTCGGCTCCCTTCTTGCAGGATGTCTGGTATGCTGGCCCTATCTTTTTGCTATGGCAAGTTTGGTTGGAAAGGAATCGTAGAATCTTTCGGGGTGAACAATTGGGGATTCAACAGGTTTGGACTAGAATTATGGGAATGGTCCAGGAAACTGTGACAGCTAAGAGTGAGATTATTTTGCCGATGGAGGAAGGCGATGCGGAGATAGTTAATAGGTTTGGTATATAGGGGATATCTCCAGCCTCAGCTTGCGCCAGGAGAGGTAGGCATGTGAAACATAGAGTTCAAAGGATGGGGAAATGGCTCCCCCCTCCTGCTGGCTTTCTGAAAATTAACACGGATGGTTCTTCTAGGGGTAATCCTGGTCTAGCTGGGATTGGTGGGATTGGTAGGGACTCTTCTGGATCTGTGGTCTTTATCTTCTCGGTTAATGAGGGGGTGCAGACTGTTAATAGGATGGAAGGCTTGGCTATCCTATATGCTTTAAAGAGAGCTTATGCCCTAGGGTGGCGGAAGGTGATTTGTGAAGCTGACTCTCAAATTCTGGTTAATTTGCTCCTTCAGAGGAAGATGTCTGAGGTTAGTTGGCAACTATCTGTGTTAGTACAACAGATATTACAGGTTAGCTCTGTAATGGATTCGGTGTCGTTTACCCATATTCCAAGGGAATGGAATAGGGCAGCTGATTGTCTGGCTAAATGGGCATCAGAAGATGTTGATGACTGGAGGATTGATGAGTGGGAGCAGTTGCCCTATGAGCTATGTCAGGATTTGGAGAGGATTCTTGTTGAAGATGAAAGTGGTGTTGGGGAATGAAGTTCTCGTTCTTGTTCTTTCTGTAATCTCTTGTAGTTCTTGGGGCTTTGGCCCTTTGCTGTTTTGTACTCAGCTTTTCTAAATTTCAATAAAGTTTTTACCCCTATTTTTCAAAAAAAAAGGTGGAGAGAGAAAAAAAAGATGGATAAACAAATAGAAAAGTTACAAGCAGACCTAGAAAACAAAAAATCAAAGAGGAAAGCAATAGATAACAAGTGCAATGATTTACAGAAAAGGATAAAAAATTTGGGCTCTGTAGTAGAAATTGCAGAGTAGGAAAAGATGGAGGCAAAATTGAAGGAACTGAGGGAAAAATTGGCTAAAAGCAGTACAAAAATTTGATGATGAAAGAGCCAGTTTACAAAAATTATACAAAAGTTATGAGTCTATTGTTACTGAATTAAAAAAAATACAGGACCTATTGGATCATGAGAAGGAAAAAGAAAAACATTTGGAAGAGGAAGTAGAGGAAGAAAGAAAAAAATGTGCACAAATGAAAGAAGACCTGCACAATGCAAATGATAAAATTAAAACTTTGGAGGATAGATTGAAAGATAATATGGAAAATACAATGAAGTATATACAAGAAAATATTTGGGGGAAAATAATGCAGAGGAGTGACAAGTTGTGTGAATGGTTTGAATTGAATGAAAGTCTTAGAATAATTTATTTCAAGATCAAAGGGCACATTGAGAAGAGCATACATGTTTATTCAAAAGAGGATATGGTAAAATAAATTTTGCAAGTAGTCTACAGTACTAGTGATATCTATTTGGCATCCAAGGGAATTAACAACCGTATTGATGCCATAGTTAAGACATCATCTATCCTTCAAAAATGCCAAAAACTAAGGGAAACATCAGAAATTATGGATAAAGGTGGCAAAAAGATATTGAAGCTACAAGAAAAGATAACCACTTTGATTAAACTTGGTTTGCCGAAGTCCGTTGACCCATCAAATAAATTCATTGGAAAAGAAGCTTACAAAAAAGCATGGAGGAAAAAAAGAAGTCTGATTTAAACTTTTTTCCTAAGGACACAACTCCCCAAAGCTTTCTGGAATTCATCAAACCATTTACAACTTTGAATGCGATATTGGGTGAAACAGTGATGTCAAGTCACTATTCTAAATATGGATTGTTGATAAAGTTGTAGTTGAATTTCCATAGTTTAAAGAATATTGACCTTCCATCAGACGAAGAGTGGAGCACCCTACAAAAATTGGCACATAAATCCTCAAGAATAATAGTATGTATTGCACATTTTTTATGCTTTTACTCTTAATTTCAAGGTTTTATGTTTTTTCTATTTGGAATTTGGCATCGCTTGAAATAACTCTATTTTATGAACAAGAAAAAAACAACACTTGCTATTGATAATCCAGCCTATGATGCACAGTGCAAACCTTTAGCCTTGTAAATTTGTATTCTCAAATTCTCCCAAGTTTTAACATTTATGTATTATCTATTTCTGATTTCTAGGTTTTGGGCACTACTATTATCTATATTTAATTTATCATGGCTTGATTTAATATTTAATTTTGAACTCTATTTTTTGAATAGGAGACATGTAGCAGTTGTTAAATTGCTAAATTGCTAATCCAACCTGTGATGGCCATGTAAATTTGTGCTAAGTTTGTGATACTGATGGAAATCGGGATGATATATTCACTATTCAATGCCTTAGTAGTTGATTTTGATGTTTAGTCTTCACATGTTGCAAATCAAGCTGAAGTTGTTGTTGCTCCCTTGTTTCTATAAAAGGGAATTCAGGGTCATTTGCAAAGGGTTTTGAAACTTTGTATTGACTTTTGCATGGAGAATCACACAGAGTGGTGCATTGAAATAATTGTATCATATGTCTATATTTTGAAAGAATTAATAAAAATCTAAATTCTCAACATGTCTAAATAAACATATCTATATCAATAAACACATTATGGTCTTTTATTATGCTATTTTAAATTTGGAAATAGAAAGTTGAAAAATACAATTACAAATCAATATTAAATTCTAATTGCAAAAAGTTGATAGACTCATAAAATATCATCAAGTTATCAACCATAATAATAAGATTTTGTAATATGAATAATGAGATATAGTAATAAGATTAATAAATACCAATATCTTAAAGTTGTCATTCCTCCTCAACAAATTCAGAGCTTTCTTGATTCTTGTCTTTGTTTTCTTCACTATGAGTCTGCATACCTTCGTTGAACTGCATCTCAATGCTACCAGTAGGTCTAGTACATGAGTCAATTGTCTCACTACCATGTTGGTTTGAATTGTTGCCCAAACCTCTTCTTTCACATTTGGACCTCCAGATTTCCAGTGCCCTATTTTAAGGAAAAGTGTGGACATCATACCTAGATGTATAGAGCCTCAAGCAGTTTTCCAAATTTTTGTCTAGTTTGTTTCTTAGATTTGATTTTAGGAACCCCAAAGCAATGAAAAAATCTCTCATCTTCCACCGAACCCAATATCATGGTAAGACATAAATCAACAAGCTTGAAATATTCTGGTATTGAATCACACAACAATTCGTTCTCAACTAGATTTTTCCAAAGCCTTGTTCCTAATCCCTCTTTGCGAGGATTCTCCATTCTGTCATATTGTTCCCTCATAGTGTATGCAAAATGAGATGATTGATCTCTAAGATGAGTTTTGTCTAATATTCCATTTATAGTTATTCCATTCAATTCTCTGGATATGCAAAATTGTTTTATCAAAGTTAGTAGCTTACTTCAAAAATTAGGTGCACTGTTGAGGCTCCAATATTGAGGAAACACAATAGATATGGCTTCGATTAGTTTGTCAGGAGGGAATCTGCTTCTAATCTATGAGGAAAGATCATAGGCAATTTTCTTCACAGAAGTATTTATAGACTCAACAATCTTGTTGAAATATTCCATTGTAACTCTTGCTAGTTGCTTCCTAGGGCACTTTCCTGGTTCCTTGGGGTCGACTGTGGCATAGAAGTGCATTGGTATCTCAACTCCCCATACATTGGCACATACCTCCTTGTTTGCACTGATTTGTAAGAAATTATCAGGATTGTTTAAATATGTGAGTGTCCACCACATAACAATTTTTTTATGAGATAGTGTTGGTTTATTTCGATAGAGATTATTGAGGGTCATGCATGCCAACTTACGCAACGTATTCTGCAATATACATAGGTCTTTGTTGGGAATCCTTCATAATATTCCTCATTTCCTCTAGCATGGCCAGAAGGGCTACTAAAGTTCAGAGTGTCTTTATATTACTTAACCTCCAAAGAAGGTCAAGAAATTTTGGTTTCTCTAATTCATTGCGAGTTGTGTGAAATAGTCCAATCAAGGATAGATATTTTGAAAAAAATCAATGTGCTCTTTGAGAAGCTTGCTCCCATCAGTTATTCCATCAACAAAGTGTTGAAACTCCATAAATCACTTGGGACTTTGACAGAAGTGTGAGTAGAGCTCTCTAATTAAAATTTTAATTTTTTTAACTGGAGCATACTTGCTCACAATTCCAAAAGCTAGATTCATTCTGTGAGCTATGCAGTGAATGGCAATAATGTAGGCTACAAAAGAAGTTTCCATCTTTGTATAAAGATCGTTCCTGTGATCTCACATTATCGAAGCTCCATCCGCTCCAACACACCAATTTTTTGGTAGTCATCATGTCATCCATACCTCCATATTCAATTAAACATCTCTTTACTAGTTGAAACAATTTATCCGTTGTCGCACTATCCTTCATTTTAGAAACATATAGTAGATGAGGTTGGCAGGCATGATTCTGTACAATATAAACATGCATGCATACCCATGAAGTATTATCTACTGTCGTAGCTTTGTCTAAAGAAAATGCAATAAAGTTTTACTTTCTTATTTTTTCCTTTATATCTTCTTTTTCAACCTCAGCAAGACAACTTGCCAATCCCATCCACTATTTACTAACCAATGACTATTAGGATAGTTAGTAACTTTCAAAAAGTGTAATAAACCACTAATTGATGGGAAATTTGTCATAGCATGACCTCTGCTCAAAATGTAAAAAACAACACGTAACTGAACATCTTTTCCCAGTTGTTCTATTTGCATTGCTTTTCCAAAAATAGCTGTAATGGAACCTTTAACTTCAACATGCTTCATTTGTATTTTCTCATGAAAATAATACTCTTCGGCATTCCTCACGAGCTTATATTTCTCCTTTGTTTTCCATCTTATCACTAATTTTTCAAGTCCATCAATCATTTGTTTTTCATAAACTTTACCCATATACTTTTCTATGGTGTCAATTTTTAGCTACAACCTAATTTCCTTGTTATGTTTCCAAGTGCATATATTACACCTGCATTTTATTGGAGACTCTCCTTCAATTGGATTCTCCACTGGTTCAATGAATGGATACTTTGATGCCCAATTAATTTGAAAATTCCTCACTGACATATCCCACTCCTGATCCTTTTTTATTTTGGTTGATCCTTTTTTTATTTGTCTTTTCTTTTCCCCTTCGGCTCCTTTCGTGCATTATCATCTATGGAATTATCACCCAAGTTGATTATATCATTTTGGCTAACTGGGGTATCTACTAGATAATCTTCTTCAAGATTATCCTAATCTAAGATATCAGGTTTGTCGTCATCTTCAACATGCAGTGTAGGTTGTGAATTTTGTACTTGTACTTGTGATGATGTACCTTCCTGATTTTCACCACAATCTTTGCCAAAGCCAAAGTACAAAGACAACATTCTACATTTTGTTGGCCTCTCATGGCCTTCCCCACATTTAGGATTCGTACCCTTCTTCCTGTTCGACATCTCCAACAAAATTGAACTAGTCACCGGTTAGGAGGGACATTAAAGAGATCAATCTGGACCGGTCAACAAGAGTAACACAATGGAAATAGAAAGATGTGATGATGGAAATGCAAAATAGATTTTTTTATCTCATGAAAATTGATTACAACCAACTGATAACAACCGGGTTACAGAAACTAGCTCACATGCCTGCTGAAACATGCTCAAATACAGAATAGGTCACAACCGGGACCTTCAATCTTAAGATCTATCTTCTATGCTCAGTCTAGCTACTTGATTCTTCAATTGATACATTATAATGAATAATTACAATTATATTTACAATCCAAAGGATCCGGTCGGCCCAAAAAAGGATCAAAACCCGAAGAACAAGACCTAATGTGTAAAACCAACAAGGTTGGCCTCCGCCAAGAGATTCTAGAAATCCAAAGGATGAAGTGTAGATCATGGGAAAAGGTTGGCCACATGCCAAGGAATATCGAAATCAATTCCCAAGTCTCTGCTAGCTTTGGAAGGGGTTTCAGTAGATCACCTAAAATAGGTCTAGGCAACCGGTAACAGGAAACTATCAAGGAAACCGATAGCGATATCTTGCAGAAAAATGATCTAAATGCGATGCGGTTTGGAATTAAGAAAGATGATCAAGTCTTCAAGTAGAATCCAATTCTATAGGATTTGGTGAGCCAAAACTGATACACACACAAAGAAAAGATGAAACTGCAAATAGAAAGAAAAACATAAAGAAAATGTTTTTGGTTGATGCAAGATTGCTATGAACTGGGGATGCTCTTGCATCAAACATCTGGGGTTATTGAAAAAGTGAGCCTCTCACTTTGCTGAGGGTCAGAGGGAAACTAAGGTGGTCTACCTCTTCCTGAGAAATCCAAGATGAATCTTCAACTGGTCTGTCCTTCCACTTCAAAAGATACTCTTTATACTGACTGCTCGAGGTACTGTGCCCAATCCTACTGTCCAAAATTTCTTCAATCTGATCCGGTTCCTTCTGGGGCAACTGTTTCTCCAAGTCTGCAATATTGTCCTCACTAAATTCTAGATCATTGTACTCATGAAGATCCAAAATGTTAAACATAGGTGAAATACTTAGACTATCCGGTAACTCCACTTCATATGCATTTCCAGAACTGAACTTCCTCAAAATCTTGCAAGGTCCAAACTTTTTCATTTGCAATTTATTATAAGTTGCAACTGGGAATCTCTCCTTTCTTAGATATACCATCAATTCATCGCCAACTTCAAATTCCTTATGTCTCCTCTTCTCATCTGCCTTCTCCTTATACTTGTTGTTCATGTCTTCCAAATGCTACTTAACCTAAATATGCAAGGCTTCCATGTGATTTGCAAAGTCTTCTTCTTTTGAACTTCTCCGGTCTTCACTGCTAATATCTCTTAATTTTTATAAACCTCTAGGATGCACTCTTGTAACAATCTCATAAGGTGTTCTTCTGATATTCCTGTTTACTGAATTGTTGTAGGCAAACTTTGCTTGTGCAAGGATCAAATCCCAAATTCCAGTTTTATCTCCAACTAAACATCTCAACAAATTTCCCAAGATCCGGTTAACTACTTCTGTTTGTCCATCAGTCTGTGGATGAAAAGTAGAAGTAAAATTCAAATCTATTTTCATCTTCTTCCAAAGTGTTCTCCAATAATAGCCAGCAAACTTAGTGTCTCTGTCTAAAACTATGCTCTTAGGTAATCCATGCAATCTCACTACTTCCTTGAAAAATAGGTCTGCTACATGTAATGCATCTAATGTCTTCTTACAAGGTATGAAAGGAGCCATCTTTGAGAATCTATCCACTACCACAAATATAGAATCATTTCCTCTTGATGTTTTAGGCAATCCAAGTACAAAATCCATGCCTATATCCTCCCAAGGTCTTACCGGTACTATCAAAGGTTTATACAATCCCACATTCTAACTACTACCTTTGCAACTTGACAAACTCTACAAATTTGCACATATTTCCTAACATCCTTATGAATCTGGGGCCAAAAGTACTTCTCACTCACCAATGCTACTATTTTGTTAATACCAAAATGTTTAGCTAATCCTCCACTATGTTTCTCCATTATCAGATTCTCCCTCATAGAATTCTTAGGTATGCACAACTAAACTCCTCTAAATAACACCCCATCTTGAATGAAGTAACTAAACTCCTCTGAATAACACCCCACCAATTCTCTACATGCTTTCCAAGGTTTTGCAAAATTCGGGTCATCATCATACAAGGTCCTGAATTCCTCAAATCCTAATACTGTCACTCTCATCTCTGTCAGAAAATTCCTTCTCCTACTCAATACATCAACAACTTTGTTAGGTTTTCCACTTCTATGCTTCAACACAAAGGTATAACTCTGCAAAATCTCTACCCATCTCATATGTCTCTGATTCAACATACTTTGACTGTTCAAATACTATAAAGCTTGATGATCTGTATACAACACAAACTCCTTAGGAAATAGGTAATGTCCCCACTTCTTCAAGGCTTGAACTATGGCATAAAAATCTTGATCATTCATTGAATATCTCCTCTGGGAAACATCCAATTTCTCATTGAAATAGGCTATTGTCTCCCTTCGTGACTCAAGACTGCTCCTATCATTGTTCCACTTGTATCACAATCCACTTGAAATACTTTATTGAAATCCGGTAAAGACACCATAGGCTGCTCAGTCACTTTTTGCTTCAATAGTTCAAAACTTTTTTTTTCTCTAGTGGTCCACTTGAATTCCTTCTGATCTCCTCTCATGGTCTCAGTCAGAGGGTTACAAACCGAACTAAAATTTGTGATGAACTTCCGATAAAAACTAGCCAACCCATGAAATGATCTTACCTCTCCAATGCTTTCCAGTGTAGGCCACTCACCAATTGTTTTTACTTTCTTAGGGTCCATCTTCAATCCATCCTCAGATATCACAAATCCCAAATAGACTAACACATCCTTCATGAAAGTGTTAGTCTATTTATTAGCAACTTTTCTTCTCTCAACCTCTGTAAAACTTGTCTCAAATACAACAAATATTCCTCTTTTGTCTTACTAAAAAATGAAAATGTCATCCAAATACATAATAACAAACTTACCCAATAATTTTTTCAATACCTCATTCATCAGCCTCATGAAAGTACTCGATGCATTAGTTAACCCAAAAGGCATCACCAACCATTCATACAATCCTTCATTTTTTTTGAATGTTGTCTTCCACTCATCTCCTTCTCTAATCCTGATATGATGATATCCACTCAAACAGTCTATTATGTCATCCATTCTAGGCAAAGGAAATCGGTATTTCACTATAATTTTGTTTATTACTCTGGAATTAGTACACATTCTCCACTCTCTATTCTTCTTAGGTGCTAATACTGTTGGTACTGCACAAGGGCTCAAACTTTCCCTGGTCAAACCTTTCTTCAACAACTCCTGCACTTGTCTATTTAGTTCTTCATTCTTTGCCAGTGTCATCTAGTGTGCATCTTTGTTAGGCGAACTAGCTCTAGGAACTAAGTCCATGCATTGACTAATAGTTATCATAGGTGGCAATCCATCAGGTACATTATCTTAAATGATGTCTTCATATTCTATCAAGAAATCTTTTATCTCTTTCAGTTGTTCCTCTTCATGCTCCAGATTCTCAGTCTTCTTAGGAATTAAGGAAAAACACACATTCTCATGTCTTAATCCATCTAGGAATTTCCTTCCATCTACCAAACAAATTCTAGGATTCGTACAGACTTCATTCTTCAAAGGTTCCTTCAAGGGCAACAAGCTTTGCTTCATCCCATTGGCCACAATAGTGTATGTATTCTTCCTCCCATCATGTACTGCCTGTCTATCAAACTGCCAAGGTCTACCCAACAAAAGATGACAAATATCCATAGGCATAATATCACACAAGACTTCATCATGATAATTCCCAATTTTCAATTTCACTAAACATTGTTCACTTACTAACAACTTACATTCATCCTGAATCCATGCTATTTGATAAGGTTTAGGGTGTTTCAATCTCTCCAAATTCAACTTATTCACCATCTTTTCTAAAATAAGATTATTTGAACTACCATTGTCAATAACAACTTTACAACACTTATTGGATACTTTACATCTGGTCTTGAACAAATTCTTCCTTTGCAAGGGCTCTTCATCTCCTCTCGTATGATAGAAAGCTCTCCTCATCATCAATAGTTCTCCATCTTTTGGTTTATTGTCTAATCCAGTGGAGTTTTCTTCCACCACTGCTTCTCTTTCGGTATTCTCTATTTTCTTACACTCAAAAGCATGATGTCCTTCTCCTCCACACTTATAGAAATTTGCTTTAAATGTTCTCTTGTCTTATCTTCCAAAATTCTCATTCTGGCATCCATTCGATTCTCTCCTCTGGTAGAAATTTCTATCATCTTTCTAATATGAATTACCTTCTTTGTTTACTTCCTTTTCCTTGTTCTAATATGTACAGGTTCCTCTACCTCTAATATATCCTCTTCCTCCTTGAAATATTCCTCTGGTAAACCCTCCACCTCTGCCTCTCTGCCTCTGCTCATGTCTTTTGTTTAACTTCTCTTCTACCTTTAGTGATGAATAGTGATGAATCAATTAGTACCAAACCAGTACTGAGAGGGGGGGGGGGTGAATCAGTACAAACAAAAATTTTCCCTGAACCAGTTTGACTGAAAATACTGCACTTAACTGGTAAACTGTAATACCGGTCTAAATCTGGGCACTACCGGTGAAACACAGTGAGAGTATGAAAGACAAACCGGTAAACACTTAGATCTCTACAGAATCTAATATCTCATTTCCACTTCACTCGTATGCATAAATAGGTAATATATCATCAGAAATATAATGACTGCTGGTTTAACATGTTTTACCACTCAACAGAAAATATTAAAGTATCACACATGACACACTGATTTTTCACATGGAAACCCAACTAGGAAAAACCACGATGGGGATGAATACCCACAAGCTGTTCTTTGAACTCTTTTGAAGTCCACTTTGTTAGGAGCCTAGTCCAGTTAAAGACTTTTACAATAGGTTCTACTAGGAACCAATCCTGCTAGGGATCACCCGATTAAGGGATGGCTAAATACCCAGTTAAAGGTTAGAACCCTGTTAAAGGTTACCTTGCAAGAGGATTTGAAGAACTCATTGAATTGAGTCACCTTGTTAAAGGATTTACACAAAATACTATTAAAGCTACCAGGTTAAGGGATTTTCCAACTGCTGAAATGGTTAGAAGTCAACAGGTAATACACTGATCTGATAACAACACTCAATGCCAAGGCAGTTCCACTTTAGCTCCTTTTCTTCTACAATCACACTCTGCAGGTATCAATACACTTCTCCAGTCTGGAAAGAATCAAGTATCTCTTCACTTGGATACACACATAGCATTTGCCAACAACATCAAAATGAAAAATATCATCGACCTTATAGGAAATAGATAGGTCGGTAGCATAAACCCTAAACCCTAAACATTTAAGTTTAGCAGTTCAATCGGTTCAATCCTGATCATTAATCATACTGCATTAAATACAACAGTCTTGAACATATCTCAAGACATTCTCCAATGTTCATTCTTTGTCGCTTCAGGAAGTTGATAACCCATCACATGCTCTCCACTGTTTACAGAGACTTCGCACATTCCTGAGGTAGATAGGATCAATCTCCATGCAAGGTCCTCAAGAAAATACTTCATGCACACAAGGCTGACATGGCAACACTATTTGATATTGTAATACACTATTTGTTATTCATTACAATGCTAACCCATCACAAGATGTCATCGGTTGAATCACATAGGCTTGGAATGCATCAACCGGAAACCCTGAAGTTGAGACTACCAACCGATA
The DNA here is from genome assembly GCF_030272615.1 of Cryptomeria japonica. Classification (NCBI taxonomy): domain Eukaryota; kingdom Viridiplantae; phylum Streptophyta; class Pinopsida; order Cupressales; family Cupressaceae; genus Cryptomeria; species Cryptomeria japonica. The sequence continues at coordinate 499,561,545 of NC_081407.1, read as the reverse complement.
GTCATGCCAAATGAAACCCTGATACAAAACTTCCCATATACTAGTTCTCATTCCAACATACCACTTCACTTTTTCACATATACCAGTTCACATTATCATACCAGTTCTCACATATATTGGTTCACAATATCATATTGGTTCTCTTGCCAGTTTGCTTACATCAATATATTGACATCAAGGACAACATACAATATCATCATGTCATCAAATTCTGCACATATGCCAACAATCTCCCCCTTTGGTATTGAAGGAAATATACAAAGATATCTCTCTGCTTCACATCTCCTCCCCAATACTATAGATATCTTCTCCACTACACATCTTCTCCCCCTTTGACAATAATGCCAAAGTGAAGGGACAAACAACTATGTTCCACTATGCTACTCCCCCTAAGGAGTAGCAACCTTCAACACACCAATCCTGAAAAAAGATTTATCAATGCAATACCTGACTGATGTGGAGCACACACCTTTAGTTCACCTCTTGAAGGGGCAGGACCCCTAATTCACCTCTTAAATAGGTAAATGTAGCCTTCGGTAGAGGCTTGGTGAATATGGCTGCTACCTGCTCCATACTGGAAACATGTTCCAATACAACCTCTTTGTTCTGAACTTTCTCCCTTAAGAAATGATAGTTGAGCTCAAAGCCCTTGGTTCTAGCATGTAGAACTAGATTCTTGGAAATGTTAATTGCACTTGTGTTGTCACAAAATATACTTACCAGTTCAGATACAGGAACTTTGAAGTCACTTAATACATGCTTCATCCAAATTGTCTGGGTGTAGTTCATAAATGTTGCAACATATTCTACTTCTACTGTAGACTGAGAGATACAACTCTACTTCTTACTCATCCATGAGACCAGTCTACCACCAAGAAAGAATGCACCATCGGTTGTGCTTTTCTGATCGTCCACATTACCAGCCCAATCAACATCTGTAAACACTTTCAGGTTGAAATCATTACTTTAAGGATACCATAATCCATAGTCAATAGTTCCCTTCAAATATCTAAGAATCCGCTTGACTGCTACCAAGTGGGATTCTCTTGGACTTTTCTGGAACAGTGCAGTAATGCCTAATGCATGTGCAATGCCCGATCTTCTATGTACTACATAGTGCAACTTACCAATCATTGATCGGTATTCCTTCTCATTCACCAACGTTGAGTCATCCTCTTTTGATAATTTACAACCACTCACCATTGGTGTACCAACTAGTTTGTTGTCTTCCATGCCAAAGGTCTTCAACACCTCTTTGACATACTTGGACTGAGTGATAAAGATACCATCTTTCATTTGTTGAATCTGTAGTCCAATGAAGAACTTAATCTCCCCTATAAGTGACATCTCAAATTCCTTCTTCATCTCATCTGTAAAATCATGACTCATCTTGTCATCTCCACCAAAAATTATGTCATCAACAAATACCTAACAAATCAGAATCTGATCTCCTTCTGATTTCAGATAGATATTGCTATCTTCACTTGTTCTTTCAAATCCAATCTTCACAAGATGGGAGTGTAAGTGTTCATATCATTCTCTAGGTGCCTGCTTTAATCCATACAGGGCTTTATGTAGCCTACACACCATGTCATTGTCTTCTGATAGGGCAAACCCATCTGGTTGCTCTATATACACCTCCTCTTCAAGTATTCCATTCAGAAATGCAGATTTTACATCCATTTGATATACTTTGAATCCCTTGAAGGCTGCATATGCAAGAAGCATACGAACTCGTTCCAATCTAGCTACTGGAGCAAAGGTTTCTCCTTAGTCTTCTCCTTCTTCTTGAGCATATCCCTTACACACTAGTCTAGCTTTGTTTCTTACCACTGTGCCATCTTCATTCAGCTTATTTCTGAAAAATCCATTTGGTGCCAATGACATTTTTATGCTCAGGTCTGGGTACCAAAGACCATGTACCATTCTTTTCTATCTAGTCAAGTTCCTCTTCCATTGCCTTGATCCAGTCTTCATTATTATGTGCCTCTTTAAATGTTTTAGGCTCAAATTCAGAGATCATGCAAGAATTTTCTCTAACATTTCTTCTTGTAAGAATTCCTGCATCCTTGTCTCCCATGATTTGCTTTGGATCATGATTCAACTTTACATACCTAGGAATGATCTTAGTTGTTTCCTCTTTCTTTTCTTCTTCATCCTCATCTTCATCAGCATTAGCATCTACCAATGTAGGAGCATTGTTATGGGTACTAGGCTCTTTTAAAACCGGTTCCCAGAAGGTTACAACCAGTTCATCTACCACTTGCTCACTATCAGTTTCCTCAGGTTTCTTAGAGGTTTCATCAACTCTGACATTAATACTTTCAACAATTTTTTGAGTCCTATCATTGAAACACTTGAATGCTTTGCTTTTGGTGGAATATCCTAGGAATATTACCTCATCACGTTTTGCATCAAACTTGCTCTGATGTTCACTCCTCTTGATATAACATTTGCTACCAAACACTCTAAAGTAGCTTACTACAAGAGTCTTACCGGTCCAATACTCATAAGGTGTTTTATCCTTACCTTTCTTGATGAGTACCCGATTCATAGTGTAGACTGCAGTGCTCACTACTTCTCTCCAGAAGGTGTGAGCAACCTTCCCTTGAATCATCATCATTATGGTTGCTTCAACTATAGTCTGGTTGTTCCTCTCTGCTAGGCCATTTTGTTGTAGAGTCTGAGGGGTAGACAGTTTCCTCTTGATTCCGTTCTCTTCATAGTACTTGTTGAATTCATCGGAAGTGAATTCTCCTCCTTGATCATTTCTTAAGAACTTAATCCTCTTACCACTTTCCTTTTCGACTAGTGCTCTGAAAGCTTTTAACTCTCCAAAAGCTTCAGACTTATCTTTCAAGAATGTGGCCCACATCATTCTTGAGTAGTCATCAGTGAGAATCATAAAGTACCTATCTCCCTACACACTCCTAGTTTTCATAGGACCACACAAATCAGTATGCACAAGATCAAGTAAATTGCCTGCTATGAAAGGTTTACCTTTGAAGGTTGAGGAAGACATTTTCCCTAGTTGACACTCTCTACACAAAGGATTCTCCAGTTTGCTCAGCATAAGCAATCCTCTTACTACCTTGATCTTATTGGCCTTCACAATATTATCAAACTTTACATGGCAGAGTCTTGTATGCCATATCTAGCTATCATCAAACTTAGCCATTAGACATGTACTAATATTTGCATTCAGCTGAAATAAGTTACCTCTGGTCTGCATGTCGGTGGGCATCAATTCACCACTCTTTCCTTTTATTTTGCACACTCCATCTTTGAATTCCAGAGTGAGTCCATTGTCATTCAGCTAGGCAACACTCAAAAGGTTGTGCCTGAGACCTTCTACCCAATACACATTATCAACACTACTTTTTCCATTTAGAGAGATAGACCCTCTGCCTTTTACCATACATGGTGCATCATTACCAAATTGAACCACACCACCATCATACTCTTCCAGAGACACAAACTTACTCTGGTCACTAGTCATGTGGTGAGAACAACCACTATCAATAATATACTCATTGGAATTATCAAAGTGGGAGACAAGAGCCTTCTTGTCTGACACATCTTCCTTAACTGCTACAAACACAATGTCTTCACTTTCTTCATCTTCTGATTCCTCATCAATGACACCTTCATCAACTGCTATAAAATAGTTTCTCCTATTTCCTCCTTTAAACTTCTTGAACTTCTCTAGTTTGTCCTTATTATCACCATTAGGACAGTTTACAGCAATGTGTCCTATCCTATTGCAAGAAAAGCATTTCAAAGGGAGCTTACCTCTGTATTTACCAGTTCCCTTACGAAGTATCTTGGCAAGAAGAGCTTCAAATTCCATTAGGATCTCCTCATCATCCATTTCTCTGCTTTGTCTTGGTTCACAACTGGTACTAGCTTCTTTACCCTTTCTAGATGGTGTTGCAGATGCTTGCTCTAAAGGTTGATTCAGTCTTCTAAGTAATGCCATCATAATTATTTAGCTCATAAGCTATCAACTTAGCAATGATGGAGTCTAGGGATACCTTTGTCTTGTCTATAGACCTCAACTCCTGAATAACATCAACCCTTATTGCATAGACCGGTAATAAGGATCTCAAGACTTTGCTAACAATAGTGGAATCATCTATTTTACCACCTGCACTCTTGATGTCTCCAACAATAGTTTTGATTCTTATTCCATATTGTTGAATGGTCTCTCCTTCAACCATTTGCATGTCTTCAAACTTTCCCCTAAGGCTCTCTTCCTTAGCTTGTTTCACATGCTCATCACCGCCATAGATATTCTCCATAGTATCCCATACTTCTCTGGGATTATCTTTATCCTGAACATCAATAAACTCAATGTCAGATAGACTGCTGATTAGGGCTTCCATGACTTGCCCATTCTCCTGAATCACTCTTTTTTGATCATCAATGAGAGTACCGGTAGGAATAACATAAGCATTCTCAACATAGCTCCAGTGTTGAGCACCCATTCTTCTAATGTAGATCTTCATTTTGTCCTTCCATATCTTGAAGTTATCTCTGTTGAACTTTCGACCTTCCCTCTTTATCATTAGAGTAGGATCTTTTCCTCAAGTGGTTAAGCTTACAACATAGAGGATCTAGAAGATGCTCTGATACCAATTGATGAATAATGATGAATCAGTTAGTACCAAACCGGTACTGAGAGGAGGGGGTGAATTAGTACAAACAAAAACTTTCCCTGAACCAGTTTGACTGCAAAGACTGCACTTAACTGGTAAATAGTAACACCAGTCTAAATTTGGGCACTATCGGTGAAACACAGTGAGAGTATGAAAGACATAAACCGGTAAACACTTAGATCTCTACACAATATAATATCTCATTTCCACTTCACCCGTATGCATAAATAGGTAATATATCATCACAAATATAATGACTATCGATTTAACATGCTTTACCACTCAATAGAAAATATTAAAGCATCACATGAAAAGCATCACACATGACACATTGATTTTTCACGTGAAAACCCAACTAGGAAAAACCACTGTGGGGATGAATACCCACAAGCTGTTCTTTGAACTCTTTTGAAGTCCACTCTATTAGGAGCCTAGTCCAGTTAAAGACTTTTACAATAGGTTTTGCTAGGAACCGATCCTGCTAGGGATCACCCGGTTAAGGGATGGATAAATACCTGGTTAAAGGTTAGAACCCTGTTAAAGGTTACCTCACAAGAGGATTTGAAGAACTCATTGAATTGAGTTACCCTGTTAAAGCTACCCGGTTAAGGGATTTTCCAACTACTGAAATGGTTAGAAGTCAACAGGTAATACACTGATCTGATAATAGCACTCAATGCCAAGGCAGATCCACTTTAGCCCCTTTTCTTCTGCAATCACACTCTGCAGGTATCAATACACTTCTCCAGTCTGGCAAGAATCAAGTATCTCTTCACTTGGATACACACATAGCATTTGCCAACAACCTCAAAATGAAAAACATCATCGACCTTATAGGAAATAGATAGGTTGATAGAATAAACCCTAAACCCTAAACATTTAGGTTTAGCATTTCAATCAGTTCAATCCTGACTGTTAATCATACTGCATTGAATACAATAGTCTTGAACATATCTCAAGATATTCTCCAATGTTCATTCTTTTCCGCTTCAGGAAGTTGATAACCCATCACGTGCTCTCCACCATTTACAGAGACTTCGCACATTCCTGAGGTAGATAGGATCAATCTCCATGCAAGATCCTCAAGAAAATCCTTCACACGTACAAGGTTGACGTGGCAACACTATCTGGTCTTCATTACAATGCTAACTCTTCACAAGATGTCATCGGTTGAATCACATAGGCTTAGAATTCATCAACCAAAAACCCTGAAGTTGAAACTACCAACCAATAGTCATGCCAAATGAAACCCCGATACAAAACTTCCCATATTTCGGTTCTCATTCCAACATACCGCTTCACTTTTTCACATATACCGGTTCACATTATTATACCAGTTCTCACATATATCGGTTCATAATATCATACCGGTTCTCTTACCAATTTTCTTACATCAATATATTGACATCAATGACATCATACAATATCATCATGTCATCAAGTTCTGCATATATGCCAACATTTAGGGCATACTCGTACCTCTTCAACACTTTCTAGTTTGATCAAACTAATTGCATCTTGTATAGACATCCACAATCCATTCAAATATCTTGCAACTTGTTCAACTTCATCATCAACATGTCTGGATTTGATATTCAACTTGTAAAATGCTTCGGTGTATTCCTTCACACTAGATTCCTTCTATCTCAAATTTTTCAACTTCCAGAAGAGATTCACTTGATAATCAGTTGGCATAAACTTTGATTTCAAATTAGCAATCATCCAATCCCATGTCTTAATATTCTCTTTACCTCTTCTATGTGTATCAACTTGAAAATTCTCCCACCAAAGAGTTGTGTGACCTTTCAACCAGGTACAGGCATATTTCACCTTCCTTTCTTCTGCAATGTTTTCAAAATAAAAATATTTCTCCATCTCCGAGATCCAATCCATCAATTCATCTGAATCCAACTTTCCATCATATTTCTGTGGGGTAAAATGAGGTTTAGTATTCACCCTACTTAAAACCCTAAAAAACCTTTCCTCATCCGGATCAATTGCTGGTGGGTTTACTTATTTTGTCAAGGCTTCTTCTCCTTCATCTTCACTTACATCTTCAATATATCGGCCTCTTCTATGGGTTGTCTTCATGACTTCCAACTGGGCTGCTATCCCTCGCAACATTGTCATCACAGTAGGGTCTGCATTCCCATGCACTCCACCATTCCTAGCTCCTCTTCGTGCCATCATTCACACCAGTCCTCTACACTTGCAGGTTGGATCCACAATCTGCCACCTTAAAATAAAATCTTAGGACATGCAACCTCTATAACAAAAGCTCGCTCTGATACCACTTGAAGTAGTCACCGATTAGGAGGGACCTCAAAGAGATCAATCCAGATTGGTCAACAAGAGTAACACAATGGAAACACAAAGATATGATGGAGGCATGTCAGAACATATTATTTTATTTCATGAAAATTGATTACAACCAATCAGTAACAACCGGGTTACAGAAACCGGTTCACAGGTTTGCTAAAACATGCTCAAATACATAATAGGTCACAACCAAGACCTTCAATCTTAAGATCTATCTTCTACCCTTAGTCTAGCTACTTGATTATTTGATTGATACATTCTAATGAATAATTATAATTATATATATGATCCAAAAGATCTGATCGGGCCAAAAAGGGATAAAAACTAACATTTAAAACCAACAAGGTCGGCCTCTACCAAGAGATTCCTCTGGAAAATCTAAAGGATGAACTATAGATTGTAGTAAAAGGTTGGCCAGACACCAAGGAATAGAAAAATAAATGCCCAAGGCTCCGCAAGCTTCATAAGGGATTCCGGTAAATCACCAAAAATAGGTCCAGGCAACCGGTAACAAGAAACTGTCAATCGATAACAGGAAACTGTCAAGGAAACCGGTAGCGATATCTTGCCAAAAAATGATCCAAATGAGATGTGGTCTAGAAATAAGAAAGATGATCAGGTTTTCAAGTAGAATCCAACTCCACAGGATTTGGTGAGCCAAAACTAGTACACACGGAAAGAAAAGATGAAATTCCAAACAAAAAGAAAAATAGAATGAAAATGTTTTTGGTTGATGCAAGATTTCTATGAACCGGGGATGCTCCTGCATCAAAAATAAAGGCTGCAAAAAACATATTAATTTGTTGAAGAAGTAATAATAGACTATAAAGTATAATATATATTTCATTGGCCCTATGACCTACAATCTAGATGTCTGAGGTCTCCCAGCTAACCACTTGGGACTAACGGGTCCCCACTGAATAAGAATGAACTCAATAGTGCAAAAAGATGTAGATAAATTCAGAATAATATTATAACACTTCAAAAATATGATCGCTCACCTTTAGGTCACTAGTAGTTGCCAATGCAGTCAACAACAATGATTTTCCATGGTCTGAAACTTTGCTATTGATTCGAATCTAGAGCCTAGAACCCACCAGATTATGTAGAGATAGATCTAACCTTTGAATGTATTTATACCAATACTTATATGGAAAATTCCATGGGAATTTGATATGGTATACAAATATTTGGTGGATCCTACTTAACTATAACATGACATGTAATTTTTTAGGAGATTATGGTTCATCCAAATAATTGGCAAATACAATAGAGTTAGCAAAAATTGGGGTGACTAGAGACATGTGTCGGCAAAATGTTGGGCGAATTGGGTCCTCCTGGCCAACAAATCTTCATATGCCTATAGGCAAATTATGGTCATCTATTAAGGCAACCTGAGAGAGTGTAGGCGAAAAAATTAAATTTACCGTGTGTCCATCGTATATTGTATTGGCAAAATCCTCGCATAGAAATAATTAATTACATAAAACATATTACGACCAGGCCATGAATTTGACAGGAATTGATAATGTGCCGGCAACATGGCCACCCCTAGTCGGTACAATATATTTGCCATTTCTTAGGTCGTCGATGTGAAAAATTTGCCATTGGTGAATATTCACCACTGAAGTAATCTCTGATTGGTGGCTGCAAAGTTTGAATTCGACCTTTGATTGCACAGTTGAACAGTTAAGATCACCCCTTAATTGTCCTTTCATTTCTCACATGGCGTGTAATTAATCGTCTTCAACCACCTTTGAAAACTAAAATTTCATAGCTTCAATATCTCACAAGTTTCTCTTTTGCGGGATAGCGGGGAGAACCACATTTCTTCTTCTTCGTTACCCACGTCACCTTCTTGAATTGGATTGCTCTCCCATAGGAAAAAATCCTTCTCATCATCCCCATACATCCCAATGTCTCGTAATAAGTTACTTTGTCCTTAAAGGAATCTGTTACTCATTGTCCTCTATTCTGAGCTCTATTCTTATGGGATAGTGGGGACAACTACCCCATTCCATTTCTTTTTCCCTGTGTCATACTTCACGGGCTTCATTTACCCATGAGTTGCTTCATTAAACTTGATTCACCTTGGATTTTATCTTCTTGTCTTCATCATTGTGAGATATTGAACTTCTTTTTCTATCCATCCCTTGCACCGCATCTCTTATCCATATTTGGACTCTATGGGATATGGACCTCCTTTGTTTGCCATTGTTCCCACTGTCCTGCACAGGTATTATTCTTCTACTTATGCTTGTGAAGGGATCCCTAGTATCAATCTTCCTATTGCTATGGGATAGCGGGGAGAATGAACTAAAACAACACCCTTTTCTCCACATTGCCTCATTTTCTCATTCTTGATCCTCACAGGGTATGAAATTTCATCAATCAACATTGTTCTCACCAGCTCGTACAAGTAGCACACCACAGTGAACATCCTATTGGTATTGGCCCTTGTTACTTCCATGGGATAGTGGGGAGAATACACTCAGGTAACATTTCTCCCCCTGCATCACCTTTTGCTGATCCTTTTCAATCATGTGGGGCAAATGATCACTAGCACTTAACTCTTCCCACTAGCCCACGTCAGGCTCCTGCATTCTTCTATCTTCACTCCTAGTAGAAAATCATTGATGGTCCCACAGGATGACGGGGACCACCCAATTTCCTTAAATACTTAGCCAACAACACTTATCCTTTTCTTCTTGAACCCCCATGGGGCAAAGATGACTTCACCTTTCCTCAAAATCTTGCGGGGGGACACTTGTTCCTCGCTTATATGCTTAGCCCATAGCGTCAATGAACTCAATCTATGAGCTCCGTTGGGAAAGGTATTCAACACAAATTCTTCGTTCCTGTTATCCTACAGGGTGATCTAGTCATCTCTTCAACTAAGTTAAAATGACATCGCATAGGGTAAGTGTACTACTTTTGCAAATTGGTTTCATATCCCGCATGGGCAATTTTTCAAGTATGAAGGTCGCACAGGAGTAGGATATACATTAGTAATAACACTTCCTATTGTCTCGTGCAGCTAGAAATATTTGAGCCAAAACCTAAGTGAATTTTTGCACATGTGGAGACTTCAAGAATGGGTAGAAGGGGTCATGCCCTAGGGATATACTAGGACATGTTGAACATTGAGACCTAGGGATTGGGGGAAAAATATGAAATCGCAAAGATAGATTTATTAAACTGACTGATCCAGTAAGAAATCCTAACACGTGAGGTCAGTTATATTATGACCAAGAACCCTTGAAGAAACAACTTAAAAATTTTGACACCGGCTACTAAAAGTCAACTGCAAAATATAACAAAGCCTGGGGGATTCGGAGTTAACATTAGGAATATTTAAAACCCTTGAAAAATCCTAAAACCCCAAGCCTTTGAAGCACAAGAAATACATCGTTAGAAGCAAAAATTTGACACCTCCAACAGTGACTCTAGTTGGGGACACTTGAGACTACAGGGTCAAGGAGAGGATCCATATCTCTGGGGGTAGCAGATCATGGAAAAAAAACACAACGACTATTTACAGAATATGTACAAGACCTAAACTGTTGTGCATGGAACAATGTTTAAGAAAAAAAATGCTTTAGGAACTGTCCATGCACCGACAGTTCCAAAATTTCACCATTCATGTCAGTGAGGAAGTAAGAATCTTCACCATTTTTCTTTGTTACTGTAGTCAAATTTTGACTACATTGTCCAAATTAGCCTCTTTATGAGTCATAGTTCTAATTTAAAATTTTGAAGGAGGTTGTGAATAACCAAGAAGCCTAGAATTTTAATCAAATTCCTTGGGCTTGAGCTTTTAGATATTAAATCCCTCACTTAATTGAGTCAAAGATTTCAAAATGCCTCTTTCCACGTGAAAAGAGTGAAAACAATGATTATTTTCAATAGTTGAAAAGAAAATTAAAAGTTGAAAAGATCATGGACTCCACGTTGCATTTTTGGCAAAAAGATCAATTTTGAGCCCTACATGGATTTAGGGCAGGTTTCAAGGTTTGAGTCTCAGTTCCTATATTAAAAGAATAGGTGCATGCTATCATCGATGGGAAAGTTTATCCTAAGCTTCATGCAAGATTTTCGATAATGGATGTACATAATTTCATCACTACAACAACAGTTTGTTTGATGTATCTTCATGTTTTGGGTCAGCTAGGAAAATATAAGGATCTTCTTTAGAGGTTTTGAACATGAAAAGGAATATTTTACTCAATAAGGAGCAGCAAGAACAAGGAGTTAATAGAAGACTTTGATGAGTGAAAGTAGCAGTCTTATTGATTGAAAAGCATAGAAGAGTTATACTAAAAAGGATATACGAACAAAGGTAGGTTTTCATGCATTTCACTTATACCTATATTTCCTCGCGTCTTCTATTTGAACAAGAGACATTTGAGCAAATGGTTCTACCTACATTATCAGTAGTATATCTGATCATTCTTGAATGCATAGTCTCTTGTTGTGTTTGAAGTAATAAAAGAATGCCTTCGGTCATGTATTTGGTCATTGTTAAACCATAAGCAAATTCGAGTTTGACAGTGAAGAAAGCATAAAAGTTGAATGAAATTTCCCTTTTGATCAAGGTAATGATTGTGAAGGAAATATAATATTCATGTATATTTTTCCATGCTAGAGGTCATTGTCCCATGTATAGATAGTAAGATAGTCGTGCATGATCATTCTTGAAGAACCAATACTTACAGCTTTATCACTAAATCACCATCAAGGAAGCAAACTAGGTCATAATACAAGATCAAAGACAAGCATGTGACTATTATAAAATCTAAGGACAACAAAGATAATACATCCACAATCATACAGTGAGGTCAAGAATAGAGGTAGATCAGTCATAGAGCAGAGAATGCAATATCACAATTTTCGTCTTTGTCATAGAGGAAAAGTGACAAAGAACAATAAGTTTTTAGTCAAGAATATAATGAGAAGTCAAGAGGTATAAAATCACCATGAAATTAACCCATAAAGGTTAGTGAACAGAGCATACAAAAGATGTATTTACAGTCTTCTATGTCTGTGACAACCAAGCATGCTCATGTATAGTCATGGACAAATGGTAAATCTAGTAATGTAAAAAGGGATATTCCCAAGTAATACCAAGAGCAGTCAAATTCAGAAGGACAGTAAAAGAATAGTCTATTTAAGCCTTCCAACCATATAGTTATGTCACAAATGGACTTATAGCTATTAAATCTTTTGTCTTAGTCATAAAGGTAGTGTTATCAGTAAAAGTAATGAGAGCAACCAAAGAACAAATCATTGTTTTGATAGTGATAGCAAAGTTACAATATAGCATAAGCCCTTCCAAAATAATCACAGTAGGTGATAATCCCGGTGAGCAAAAAAGAGCCCTGGGTCTGGTATTGCAATCAGAGACTTTTACAATCAGTTATAGCAGAAGGTGTTTTCACAGTGCAATCTATGGTGAAGGTGATTATACCAATCATGTACCTCAATAAGCCAATTTGTAATATTCTTATGAGGTATAGGGGTTTGACAGTAGAATAAAGTAAACTAAGAAGACATTATAGCATCCATAGGGAAATGTTTCAAGGTCTCACAAGGCCATTAAGGATAACACATAGAACAAATCAGTTACAATCATAAGGAAGAGGACTTAGAAAGTAAGGAAAGGAATAGTGAAGTTATAATAGTCCTCAAGTCCATTATCAAAGCACCCTAAAAGAAAGTTTCTGAGCAATCAAAGAATATGATTATGACTAAGATCACTATCAAGGAGGCCTAACAGTCAATACCATGGATGTTATCAAAACAATGAGTAATCATCATAGCAATAGTGCAGTCTTTAGACTTGGATCATACATATACGAGCCTTCATCATAGTCATATATTGTAAGAAGAGGCAGAGATCAGTCACAAAAGCTTTGTGATAGTCACAAAAAGGTAGCTACATGAACCCTCAATGTTATACAGTAAATCAAAGAAGAAGGCTAGACAATACAAATTGGTGATAGTGAAAGTGCTTTCATAGGGTTATAAGGGTAAGGGTTTGTTTGTCATGATGATGGGAATGTTTACCTCAAAAGAAGTCACCAGCTTCAAGGTTTGACACAAACACTAGCCACTAGGACAGTCACACAACCAGTAAGGGCAAATAACATTTCAAGGGTTATGGTCACAATATGGAATCTTCCATACAAAAGGGCATAGTGTAGTGATCTCTTCCACTATCAAAATACAGTCTTATCAGTTAAGGTAATGAAAGTCACTTCCAACATAAGGGAGATGCTTATTATAATTTTGGCAATAGTTTCCATGAAACTAATCAAGGGTGGTGTGAACATCATCATTACATAGTAAGAGCAATATTTTTCAAAGTGCACAGCCAGAGAGTATAACCCTTATGAGAGACAAAACATTATCTTAGTTAGGTTAATGACAGTCACAACAAATTTGTCCATAGTGAGCAACCATTCTCAGGGTTCCAACCTTCATTAGCGGTAAGGAAGATTGACAAGTGATTAGGCTCACAAGGATAGTTAAAGGAAGGGAATAACAACATATAAATGGTGCTTAAAGTTGACAAGAGAAAAATATACAGTTCATTATTAGCTCAAAGTGAATTTTAGTTCATCAAGGAGTTTTGAGATTACAAAAGGAGGGGTTTTTAATGCAACTCCAGAAGATATACATCAGATAAAGACCCCACAAGGGTCAAGCACCAATTAGAGTAAGTTTGGGCCTATCAAATTTAAGTTAATATCAGTTTTGAGTCCCTATTTGCATGCTTATCTCCTAAATCCGACCCCATGCTCTAGGGGACTAACAATTAGTTGTCTCTTCATGCCAAATCAGTTCACAAGCAGCCTAAAGGAGCAACAGATGGGTTTTTTTAGTTTGAGGCCTGAAAACAAGAGATTTTGGAGCAAATCAAGGAGTTCTACCTTAGTTCACACTCCCTCATGGGTTAGTTAATAGTTGGGACAAGCTTTCTAGTAGTTAGCATTTAGTTTAGAGTAGTTTGGAATCCCCTTTTCTCTCCTTTTTGCTCAAACTCGACCCTCAAGGATATATCATGCAAAGTTGGTGATGATTCCAAGGAGAAGACCACCAGTTGAAGCTCAGTTCTACAAATACATCAATCAATTAGCTTTTAGCTCCTTGTCTATAAGGCTTCTTCTTCTCTTCATTATTTTCTAGTTTCTTTTCTATCTACCTTTGCCTTTCAGCTGGGCATGAGCAAAATTGTATCTCACAAAAGCATTTTTAGTTTTAAGAAATTCCTTTATATTTCAATAAAAGAAGAAATTTTCCTTCTTAATACTTCATGAGTTGAAAATGAATGATTGATTTGATTTTTATGTGATTCATGCTTTGAATCCTTTGAGTTTGTCTCTTTTAAGTAGTTTTGATTCAAAAAGATGCAAGATTAATGCAAGTCATAAATCATGTAAGTTAATTTTGATAGTTTGAAGTTGAGAAGACAACTTGTTTTCCTTCATGTAAGATTTGAGATTGGCCCCTTTTTTATGTAATACTGAAGCATTAATTTCTTAGTTGAGTTCTGATGAATGATTCTTCTTTGTTTAGAGGTATTGTGAGTCAATATAGCTGATTAAGCTTCTAAATCATTTGGTGCATCACCTCTTAGTATAGGTTTCCATTTTAAATTTCTCTTCCTATCCCTTTTCCCATCAAGTCAAGTTTGCAAGAGGTTCATCAAAGAGAGACAACTCACTGTGGAGGTTGATTTCCACCATAGGCAACCCATAGGTCTGGAGATCTTCCAATGTTTCATAAGATTGCTGAGTTTTCAGCTTATGCATCACAGGTGCAATCTTGGTGACAATAGTTACAACATATGGGTCCAACAATAGGGCTTCAAATTTTCCATTTCTACCCTTCTCTTGTGCTTTATCATTTGATAGCAGCACCATATCATCAACATTAAATCTTCTCTTAGATGCCCTTCTGTCAGACAAATATTTAGTTTTCTAAACATTGCAACTTTATATTCTTCTTATGAGCATGATTCCTAATCTCATCAAACTCTATGAGTTGTTCCATTCTCTCTTTCATGGGATCATAAATCTCTAAATCATTCTCTTGGATAAACTTATACATGGGAAGGAAGTTATTTACTGGTAACTTCTCTTGTGTACCATACACCAATTCAAAAGGAGATTTTCATATGGCTTTCTTAACTATGATCCTATCCACCCATACTATCATCTTCAACTTGGAATCCCATGCCCTCTTGTTTCTTTCCAATGTTCTCTTTATGATTTTCATAAGGCTCTTGTTATTGGATTATGTTTTTCTAGTGCCTTGGGGATGGTATGGTGATGCATATGATATGCTAATTCCATATGTCTTACAAAAATCTATAAATTCTTCTGATCTAAAGCTCATTGCATTGTCCATAATCAACCTCACTAGGACCCCAAAACTGGTTATGACATTATCAATCAAAAAATTGATGACATTTCTACTTGTTGCTTGTCCTATTGGGATGGCTTCCACCCACTTTGTGAAGTAATCTATGGCTGCAAGTATCCACCTATGTCCACCAGATGATCTCTATGTGATTTCTCCAATGAAGTCAATGCCCCACTGATGGAATGGAGCCTCAAATTGGGTAGGCCTGAGTGGTAATGCCCCTGAGTACTTCAATTTGCCTAAAAGACCTCTAACATGAACCACATTTCTTCACATGAGAATGAGCATCCTTAAACAAAGTAGGCCAAAATTAAGTGGCCCTCAATACTTTATGGGCAATGGTGCTAGATGTGAAATGACCTCCACAACTCTAGAATGCATATCCTCTAACACCACTTTATCTTGATGTTCATCTAAGAAAAATGAAAGAAAGTCATCCCTATCTCTATAGTATAGGTCGCCACTAATGAGTACATACCTTTGAGATTGTAATTTCAAATTTCTTTTCTGATTTTTCAGTCTTTCCATCTGGACATTTCATATGCCTGAGATAATACAATATATTTGTGTACCAGGGAGTACGTTGAATGCTGCAAATTGCATCTTCTGGGGTAGACAAAGCATTAACTTTAACAAATTCCAAGTTCCCCTCAGCCATGAGTTTCGCTAACCCTATTCTCCTAACTAGTTTAGTGATCTGAATATCAATATTGAACTCTTAGATTTTGTTTATCCATCTACACCTCGGGGCATTAACTTTAGCACCTACAAGGTATTGTCTGAAATTCTTAATTGCTTTCAACAAGGCATATGCTTGTTTCTCCACCATGTCATACTTAAGTTCAGTTGCCTGGAGAGACTTGCTATAGAAGGCAATAGGTTGTTCATGGCCTTCATCATTATTCTAGAGCATGAATGTTGCGACTATATGGAATGATGCAAAAGATTTTTTTTGAAAAGGCTTACTAAAATCAGGAGCCTTTAGAATAGGAGCCTCCTTAATAGCCTTATTAATTGTTGTAAATGCCTCAACTACTTCATTGGTCCAATTAATCTTGGCCCCTTTCTTGAGCATCCTTGAAATAGGCTTTACAATTTCAGCAAAATTTGAAATGAACCTTCGAACAAAGTTGATTTGACCAAATAATGATTGTATGGACTTGACAACCTTTGGAATGGGTACCTTATAAATTGCTCCCACCCTCTCTGGCTCTATTTTAACCCCCTCCTTTGATACAATGTGACCCAATAACCTTCCTTCAGTAACAACAAAGTGACATGTTTTGGGATTAAGTGATATCCCATATTCCAAAGCTCTTGTGAATACCTTCTCTAAGTGGACATAATGATCCTCAACTCTTTTGGAAAATGCAGTCAAGTCATCTTGATATACCAAAATGATAATATCAATCAAATCTAAAAATGCCATATCATGACCCTCTGAAAAGTAGCTCCAACATTTGTCATGCCAAAAGGCATTATCACATACACATAGGCTCCTCATGGACTTGTGAAGGCAGTTTTGTATTGCTCTGATTCCTTCACCTTCACTTGGTTGTAGCCTGAAAATCCATCCATCCTAGAGAGAAATTTATAACTCGTGATCTTGTGCAACATGGCCTCCATGTTTTGGAGGGGGTAATTGTCTTTTAATGATGACATAGTTAGATTTTTAAAATCCACACATAGCCTAATGTCACCATTCTTCTTCCTCACTGGAACTAAATTTGAAACCCAAGATGAATGCCTTATAGGTTTAATAATATCACCATCCCTAAGCTTCATTAATTCTTCTTGCAACTTAGGTCTAAGCACTAGAGTGATAGGTCTTTGTTTCTACCTAAAAGGTTTTGCATTTGGGTCTAAAGGGATCTCATGTTGAAATAAGTCCTCCATTTAGGCCTTTAAGTCATCATATGACCATGTGAAAATATGCTTGGACTTCCTTAATAACGCAATCAACATGAATCTAACCTTTGGTGTTATTTTCTTGCCAATGTAAACTCTTTTAGGAGATGGCTTAGTCCCTAAATTGATTTCCTCCAAATCCTCCTTATTTGCAGTTGCAGGTTTATTTATTTGACTATCAGTGTTATCAAACACTCTTTCTAAAGAGACAAATCCTTTAGGGATCCTTTTTGTTGTCAATTGAACCACTTCATTCCCAAATATTGTATCTACACCATCTGCAACCTCCACAAAGGCATTAAAATCAATTTCTTGATTCTCATATTCATCCACACAGTGCAAAAACCTTAATAAAACATCATCATCATTGAACACTTGCCGATTGCAAATATTATTTGGAACTAAAGGTCTTGTCTTGATTTCCACTTTTGAAATTTTAGCCAAAGTGATATCATCACTTTTCAAAGCCACATTTTCCAAGAAGTCAACCATTATGTTCTTGGATCTTTCTACCAAATTGACATTAAATGCATCAAAGAATTCAATTATATCCCAAACAACATGATAGCACTGCTTTAGTCTCTTATTCTTTGAGGAATATTTTGATCTGATCTATGATATGACAAGATCTGAATCTCCTTAAAATGACAACATCTTGATGCCATAATTAACAAGATTCAATCTAAGTAGTAGGGCTTCATACTCTACCACATTATTTGTGCATTCAAACAACAATTAAAAGGAATACTTAAATGTCTTCCCACTTGGTGCAATAAATAGTAGACCTATCCCTGAACCCTCTTTGCTACACACTCCATCACAGTACATGTGCCATAACTCTCCATGGTTCCTTTGAACTTCAAAACTAACAGGATTAGAATTCTGCGGAAGGGCTTGTGTTGGCTCAATTCTAAAGTTCTCCATATCAATTTCACAAAAACACACCATATTATTTGGGTCAACTTACTCCACACTGATATCTAACCTTGACTCCCTTTCCAATTTGACCTCTTGACCATTCATAGGGATAGTAGCATAAGACAAATCAAGCTACACATTACCTCCCACCACAATAGTCCATTGTCTTGACAATAACATACCATAGTGTGGAGGAACATCCACCACAGTCACCTCTACATTGTAAGTAGCTTCAAGAAAATTTGCAAACTTGACTTCCAAGTCCCTTAAAATCCCTATGACTGGTATAGGCCGGTTATCCATAGCATAACATCTACCATAATTACAATCAACGTACAGTCCTAATTCTCTCATGACACCTACTAGCATAATGTTTATGGTAGCACTAGAATGAATCATACAATTCTTGACCAGTTTATTGTTAATCAGTAGAGTCAAATAAAAAGGGTCTACTTGGGAGGGGTTCTTGGTTATAGTGGTGCCTAGGCAAACCTCTGGGACTTGCATACTTTCTAATTGTTCCACACTAACATATGCATTGTTTTCTTCTAAGACATTTTTTAACATTAGTCCTATGGAATGCATTTGGTACAGTAGAGATCAATGCCAATGCATTATCCTTATTCTCTTGAATCTTCATCATTTCTAGTAGAGGAACACAAATTTTAATCTGAGATAATGTTTTAACTATATCAAAGAGTAGTGCACTAGTAGTACCTGAATTGGTCTCCTTTTGTGTGGTTGTTTTTTGTTTCTTATCCTTTTCTCCTACTGCAAGCTTTGCTTATGCATCACCTTGAACCTCCTTGTCAGGATTTGTAGACCTCTGATTCGTCTTCAAAATATATTGTTGGGTTTGTCTTGTTCTTGCCACATTATTCTTGTCAACTACATTATGAGAAGTTGGTTGCACCTTGGGATCAGACTCCTTGTTCCTCATAAAAAGCCCTCCTAGCCTTCCTTGGCTTGAAAAAGAACCCTTTGGTCTTAAATTGTAATCATTCTTGGCTTGTGTTATTGCAACAATAGTCAGTTGTTTGATTTCTTCCTCTGATGGCCTTCTTAAACTCAACTCTTTTAATTATGCATTAACTACATGTACCCTATAATCCTCTATATCCTCATTGTCTGAGAAGACCTCCCGCTGATGCCTTGAGCTTCATATTCTTTGGGTATCAATGTCTATTTCAACTCCACCATATTTAAAAGAATAATATCCAGTTTTATCAATATATTAACCAATTAAGATCATATTAACCATATGATCTTGATCAAACCCCTCCTCCATGCAATTGGCATAAGTTTTATCTATTTCTTCCATGGCTTCTACAACTATACACTAGGTTTGTGCATGAGGTAAATTGGACACAACACACCATGAATTATCCTCAACAAAATATTCTCCAGGCTTCTTAAGAGGGTCAAGTGGGTCTCTAATACTTGAAGGCTTTTGATTAGAGACCACAAGTTTTCCATCTTTCCAATTTGTATTGTAGGGAATATCATGTAACCTTGGTCTATCATGTCTTGGGTAGTTCTGTCTGTCATGAGACAACCCCTTTTCATTCCTAGATATTTTATAATTAAGATCTTTGGGTGCATACATGACCTTGTCTATTTTAGCTTCCTCTTTTGGTTGCTTAGTATGATGTCCTTTGGGAATTTGTAGGATCCTTACATTATCTCTCTTAGCAGCCTTGCTAGAAGTCTTTCTATTATTTTATATGGTAAGGGCCTCCTTAAATGCATCATTGAGAGTCGGAGGGTTCTTAGATCTCAATTCATAGCCAATCTTGGGGTAAAAAGCATCATAGTAAAAGGCCAGACACATATAACCAATTGGCTTCAATTGAGGTGAAATTTTATTAAACAACTTGATGAATCTATTGTTGAAACTTGACACCTCCTCATTATGTCCCTTCTTATACTGGTCAGTTCACAAAGGGCAAACTTTGGGTCTGAATGATCTCCATATTGGTCCTTAAACATTCTCTTGAAATCCTGGAAGGATCTAATACATAAGTCAGACATACTTTTGTTCCATTCCCTAACATCATCTGTGAGTGATTGCATAAACATCTTCATGCTCAATGTCAAAGTTATCCATTGTATTTTGGAAGGCCCTATTGTGGTCTTCACTAGTGACTGCATTACTCCTTGAGAACTTTGGAATACAATTCCTCAATTCATTGTTGATAACATTGGGATAACCTTGAATTATAGTGAAATAAATTTTCCTATACATGTCTAATTGCATGGGTCTCCTTACAAATTGGTTATGAGGTTGATGCTATTCATTTTGTTGTTGCATATTTGCTTGGTTGGACTGAAACTGAGGTATCTGATTATATTGCTGATTTTGATGGGCAAGATACTGTTGATATTGCAAGAATTACAAATATTGTTGATAGGCATTATTACTCCTTGTAGGATTATATAGGATATTGTGGCAAGGGAAAATGTTGTGAATGTGGAGGAAAATGTGGGGGAAGGATGCTACCTCCAAACCCTGGCATGTTGATTTGGTTTAGTGCCATATTCTAGTATTGACTGGTTTCTGCTTGATTAATATTGCTAGGTCGAGCACTCACAAAAGACTAACTACTACTAGTAGTAGGGATAAAGGACACACTAGGAATCCCAGTAGTCCATGGGTAAGACATGGGTGTTGAGCTCATGGCAGCACTAGATGCAACAACTTGAGTACTCGTAGTGGCCTGAGTATGACCTACAAACTATGATGTTGATGCACTATTTATAATAGCTTGGGCACTAACATTTGTGACATGAGGTATAGAAGAAACGCCGCTAGCAGATACATTTGACAAAGGAACAAAACCCAATATAGAACTAACATTTCCCACCGTAGACATGATAGGGGCTTGGTTTATAATATTAGTAGACTGCCCAACCATGGGTGGAAAAGATGAATGAGACTGAGAGGTCAGATTAAGGATTTTTTGGGCCATCAACTCTCTTTCCCTATTGAGTCTCATCATGTCAGCCTAAGCCTTCATTTGATCAACTTGCCTCTATAACTCTTCTACTGACTCTCCAGATGGGTTTCCTGAAGTAGAACATACATTTGAATCAGTGAGATGGGCTTGGAATGGAGCTTGAAATGCGGGAGAACTCATTGATAAAGGGGGAACAATTAATACTTGTGAGTGAGATGTGTTTTGATTAAAACTAGCTTGTGCATTAGCTAGTTGCTCAACCTATCTAGCTTCACCTTCTCTCTTAAGTATAACCCTTTCAAATTCAGTATAAAGTTGATCCTGCCTAGATTTAGCTTGAATAGGGTCCTCATAATAGGGGTTAGAAAATATTTTATCTATTGAACAAAAAGTAAAACTGGGGAAAAGGGATTCACTTGGGGGAGATTAGTCACTACTTGTATCTTCTACTTATCTAGCAGAATAATATCCCTTAGAAATGTGTTTCCCCTTATCCCTAAGTTGCAGCTGGCGAGAACCTTCTACCTCACTTAAAGGATTTTTAGAATAAACACTTACCAAATTGCTAACAACTAGGTTTTCAAGATCACCTTTTGTCTTAACTGTCCACCTTTTGTTTGTTGCAGCTTTGTTTGTGTGGTGTATTCTTTGTTCCCTCCTTCTTGCTTCTTGTTTTGAGCTATGTTCGTTGTCTGATGCTTTTTTCCTAGCAATACGTTCACTCTTTCGTGTAACAAAAGTGTTTCCTTTATCACTACTCATATGAACTTCTCAAGCTTCAACAAGCTTAATATATTTTTTCAAAGTCACCACCTAAAATAGGGATACCTTTCTTTACTTTTATTTGCAACAATGACTCTAATCCTATGGACAAGCTACTAAGTTGGAAGATACAACTACTATTCAACTAATTGTTCCCCAACAAAGTTGCTAATCTGTTGGTTCCCAAATCAAAATATCCCCAAACCCTAAGGATTTAGCCACGTTCCTATCAACAAGTTCAAGGATGGACTTGGCCAACGAACAAGTTTCAGTCACTAGGATTGCAATCTTCTGCACTTTTGGCTTTGCAAGACCAAGGCGGGTTGACCTTAATAGTGCCTAATGATTTTCAGACCTACTCATGGGTTGACACTATTATACAAATTAGATATCTTAGTGAGAATATACCAAGGAAAGAAAATTAAACATTCATCTTTGGCTATGACCTCAGTTTATACCTTATGTGCTTGCATTGCGATTAGCTATCTAAGCTAAAACTACTCCTATTGCATAAATACAAAAGGTAAAATAAGAATGCAAAAGATAACAAGAGATATAAAAGGTGAAATAAGAATGGTTCTGAGATCTTAATTTGATCAACACCCATCTAGGGTAAATAGGGTCCAATCCATAAAATATCAACACTTAGAATGAAATGTATTCATTAAGCACATAAACATATTATGACTTGCACAATTTATTTTGAAAACCACAATAGAATGACCAATATTTTCTATCACACATATTGTAGTAGTTCAAAAAATAGAATTTAATTCTTTCTTTGAAAAAGAACCACATTCAACTACACATTCCTACTAGTAGAAGAGAAACTCATACATCATTGACATAAAAGTTCATACAACACATGGACATAAAGTATAAGGCAATCAGAAAATGATCTTTGATCATCAAAATATCAATTTACATTTCAAGTAGATATCTGTAGTAAAGAAGTGTTCACCCTTCTCTATATTAAATCTGGCCTATTACATACTACTTCACATAATTTTCAGAATCAGAACCATGCCACAATGGCCCTGAATTACCTTTTATAATATCAAGGGAGCAATATAAGCTTCAGGCTGATTGTGACACCTATCAAAACCCTCACTGTTATATTTACAAAAAAGATACAAGTAGCTCAAAATATTCTTTGTATAGATCTTTTGACTTCATTTATTTTAGGTATCTATCAAGTGGAGACTGCAGCCACACCTTTGATGAGATCTATTAGATAATAGGCTCTGCACTTGCACTGATTGCATTAGTGATCAGGACCTCAAAGTTGAATCTGATACACCTTTATTGGCAAAAACTGGTTGGGTATTTATATCAACTCGCCAAAAATACCAACCTTTAGGGGAGAAACAAAAAGGAGGATACCAAAAAGGGATATCAATCTCACCTACTCCTCTTCCTCAGGCACATCTTCCTCTAGGGAGCAATATTATTTATGCCAAGCCCTATAGTTTATTCATTTCTTCTCTCAACCTTGGAGAGGGCATGGTTATAGTCTCCAATGAAAATTTATGGTAAAGAGAATCCACTTCAAAAAATATATCAATAATCATGTGTTAGGCATTCTCTTGGTTCAGATCATCAACTAATGCATCCAAAACCTTATTAACTACAGCTGTGAAATCCTCTCTCCATATGGTGAGATCATTTATCTCTCCTTCATTTGTCAGAATCAAGGGAATACCCCATTTCTGTAGGCCTTTGAATGATCTAATCTTCTCTATTAGATCCTTCTTCTCTTCCTCCATGTAGGGGAGTTCTTTAATCAATAAATTAAAATTCTTCCACGTGATCCCCACAATTTGAGGTTCCTTGGGGTCATTTTTTGTTGTTAAAAGGATTTCCTTTAACTGTTGACCCTTAGGAAACCAAGTATTTCTAATTGGTTAAAAATATGAAAGAATGTCATCAATTTGATCACATAATTGTGATACCAAAGAATAAGAGGCATGCACTTCATCCAAGGAGCCTAGAACCCTATCTCAAATATACAATAGTATAGATTTCATTATGTCCAAATATTTATTTTCAGCCTCTTCTTCCTTTGTCCTTTGTGTGAGCTAGAAAAATGGCAAAACATCAAAGCAATATGATATTAGGCAACCACAAACCTAAATTGCAATGAAAACAGATCCTATCACATTCAATAAAGGAATAAAAGTATAACATCAAAAGATAATTCAAACCAAAGTGTAGATGTTGCCTCCATTGACCTCCATTGTTACTCTTTTTCCTCCAAATGTATTGTAGATTTCACCTACAAAATGCAAGTGTGATAGAAGCAAGATGATAGCAAAATAGCCAGTGTGAGGATACTTGAGACGTGGTTGAAAATGATTGATGAAAGAGACCAATTTATAGAGAAAATGATGAAAACAAGAAATTAGCATGAAAGAGGACGAGAAAAGAAATTTCATTCGAAATGGGCACAATGATTTGAAAAGAGAAAGGCTATGACACCTTTCTATGTCATGACTATGACGAATTTCCCATGCAAGGTGTGAGGATAAGTTGCCATGTCAAGAGCTATGACATGTTGCTATGCAAATGCTTATGATGAATGAGAGAAATGTGCTTCCATCTTATGACAAAGGAAGCACAAAAATAGGGGAAACTAGTGAGGGATAATTAGTTGGAAATTAGATTTGAAACTAGTTAGTTAGTGAATTAGGAAATTAGAAATGAGTAAATTAGGTGACATTAATTAATAAATTAACAAAGGGGACATAATAAACCAATTAAATGAAACATTAAATTGTTACAATAGAGACCTAGGATAATTAAATTGATTTATTTAACCTAGAGGGGAATGTTAATTAGGATTAAATGATTAAATTGCAAAACCATAGGAGATAGATAAGAAATGAAAGGATATCAATTAGGTTATGACATGACTAAAGCAATTGATATAGGGTCGATCATGATTAAATGATGAAGACTTGATGATTGATAAAGAGTCGATATTGATTGACAAATATCAATGACAAAATGGTCGCAAATTGATAAGGGATCGACAATTGACAATTGACAAGGGATCCAAAAGGATCGAAAATGATGATAATTGATCAAAGATGATTGAAAATGATAAAGCTCAAGGACAAAACCCTAATTCAACATCAATTAGGATTGAAGATGTCCAATTGACATGATAAGATGATTACAACCAAATATTACAAGTCGATGATGATGTTGACAAGACCTAATTGAAAATGCCAGAAACGCAATTGAAGGGGAAAGAAAATGCAAAAGATTGCCATGATGTCGATAAATGATAAAGATCAAGTGCATGGCATAGAAGAAATGTTAATAAGATGAAAAAAACCTTAAAAGAAGGTAACACGGACATTTGAAAGTATGACACCACAAGCATTAACCATTTTTAGATGCCTACATTTTTCCCCTCTTTGAGACAATGCGATTATGAGCATTGTTTTAAAGAACAATCAAGACATATGCCTCAGAAGACAACAAGGATATATGTATGCCCCCTTGAGGAATTGGCCAAAAAAATCCAGAAAAGAGGCCAATTGATCGACTACAATGACAAAAAACCAACGGTTCAAACGGACTGAAAATTGTAGATCGGATGAACAAGATACAAGTTTTACAAGGCACAAAAGATTGCAACCAATACAACATGAGAAAGGTGCACGCCCATCTAGACACTTAGAAAAGCTAAATTTTTTCCCTCTTTGAGACAATGCAATTATGAGCATTGTTTCAAAGAACAATCAAGACATATGCCCTAGAAAACGACAAGGATATATGTATGCCCCCTCGAGGAATTGGCCAAAAAAATCCAGAAAAGAGGCCAATTGATCGACTACGACGACATAAAACCAATGGGTCAAATGGACTGAAAATAAGAGATTGGATGCACAAGATACAAGCATTACAAGGCATAAAATACCACGACCAATACAATATGAGAAAGGTGCAAGCCCATCTAGACACTTGGAAAAGCTATAAAGGGGGTGGGAAAGGTGACAATGACTCATTTGCACTTGTGAGCTTGGGAGATTTTATGCTCTAGAAAAAGGACCTTACAGAGATGGAAAACATTCCAGTGGTAGAACACCTTGGGGAATGTGTACGCAACTTCAGACGATTGATTGATGAGGGAGCACTAGTAAGTGCCTCAAAAACCCATATTTTGTTTTGGTCAATTGCACATAGATCTAGGACATTGTGAGGGGTGTGTTGGGGACCGGGAAATAGAACTGAACCTGTGTGGGAAGGTTTTATGCCTGTGATAGGTATTATGTGCTTGTATGACATGCATAAGCATGAGTCTAGACTGCACAAGCATAGGAGTGCATAGGAAGTAGTTTTGAGCATCGAAAAGCATGCTAGTGAAGCCAAGAGGGGGCATAGGACTTAGGGGACCTAAAAGGGGTAAAATAGGACATGAATGCATCAAATTGACATGCAAAACAAGGAAATACAAACCTTAGGATGAAACCCTAAAAAATGACAAAATGGTGCCTCATTGTGAAAACAGGTACGTCGGTTGCCATTGATCACATGAGAGAATAGACCTGACTTCTTTGAGTTACGCCACATATTAAGGACAAGAGACAAAGACTTGCTAGAGGATCTTGGATTATAGTATATCACATTCATGCCTAAGATTAGGGCAAACACAGGACTGCTTACCGCCTTAGTAGAGTGATGGCACTCAGAGACATCATCCTTTCATCTCCCGATAGGTGAGGCGATGGTCACGCTAGAGGATGAATGGCACATCCTATGCATTGTGATTCAGGGGGAGAGAGTAAGTTATGATCCATCGACATGGATGGATGCACTATGTAGATTGTTCGAGTGTGATCTAGATGGCATAGAGGTCTCAGAGTGGGAGATTCATTGGGAGGTGATGGCGACAGAGTTTGACAAATGATATGTCGTTATTGGGGTGGTCATAGCATGTCTTTTGGTTCTAGATAGACAAGGTCATGGATTCTCTATAGGATGGGGCAGCTCGAGCAGATGTGTACAAAGAGTGTCACATATGCATGGGGATCGTGCATGCTTGCAATGTTATACTTCTAACTCCACCAGATTGCTTATCAGGGTGTTCAAACACTAAGTTGTGGGGTGACATTATTGCAGGTATGGGCATTTGAGCACATAGTAGTATTCAGATTGATTGTAGAGAGGTAGGTAGTAGGACATATGCCATATGTATACTGCTACAGAGGCTTATTGAGTCAACCATTTGGGTATATATTATATTGGCGACATGAGCTAGATAGGTTGAGGGAGTTCACATGGAGACCATACAGAGATTGCCCCGAATGTCTAGAGGATGATGAGCATCTACCTTATTTCTGACAGGAGAGGTACTTGATAGGACGGTTAGTGAATTGTCAGAGAGTTATAGATATATATCTACCTGAGAGGTCAAATGATATTTTGGAGAGTAGTAGGACGTACCGATAGGGAACACATACTTTTCCCGATCCTCAAGAGAGACCAGAGAGTTGGACCATAGGATGATACAACCTCACATAGCTTACAATGATTTCACACAGTTATAGCCCAGAGAGTGGGATTGGGGGTTAGATGTGGGTGATGCAAGGACTACAAAGAGGTATGATAGATGGTTTGCACAACATCGCCCGATACCATTGACAGATCCTGATGTTCTAGTTCCTAGGAGATAGGAGGAGGAGGAGGATGAGGATGAATAGGATTATGAGGGAGATGGAGAGGAGGAGGACGATGACAAGGGAGAGGGGAGTCCTATACAGGTAGATCAGATAGGGGAGGATCCATTATAGGATAACCCATTGGGGATGACATAGTTTAGATGGAGGAGTTGTAGACACATAGGGAAATTGTAAGCTGTCGGCAGGATTATATTGCAAAACTAGAGAGGCAAATTTATGATCTTTGACTAGAGAGATATCAGTGGAGGACTGACTGAGAGCAGTTGGTAGCCAAGAGGAGATAGTGGATTGTAGACAGAGAGAAGTGGGAAGCTGAGGGATAGATATATAGTAGAGATAGCTAGTTTGATAGCAACTCAAGACACAATGATATCCCAAACTCAAAGATCAGAGGAGGCTCTACAAAGATAAATTAGTTTGATCAGAGCCACTAGTGTATGAGAGATGGGACATATGCTATTTGATTTAGGATATGAGATACAACATTGGAGAGTGTTATATGAGAGCGCCATACCACTGGAGAAGAGGGGCACCATCATATCAGGGACAGTCACGGGCTAGGATAGAGTGCAGATCACGCTCTCGGAGGACACAGAGTATCATGGGAGTGATTGGGCCAAGGAGGCCTCCACAGCCAGGACCATGGATGGGAGGAGCTTCATCCTCAAGATAGGATAGAGATGATGAGTACAGAGGTAGCACACAGTGACATGGGCACACTTGCTCATTATGCTTTAGATATCTTTTGATCTTATGTAATTAGCCTGTGGGCCATACTTGGGACAGACAGTCCAATTTTGTACTCAAACACTTTTGATATATATATGATGTGATATGTAGCTATGCATGTGTGCTTCTTACTATATGATAGCATGTGTATATTATTTATGTACATTTTATATGATGCCATGAATGAAATATGCACTTGTTTTTGTATTTTTTCTCTAATATGATATGCTTGATTTTTTTTGGTTTTTATGCTAAAGGATAATGATGTGTGAATGCTTCATTTTTGTTATTATTGTGATGCAATGAATGATTATAATGTGTAAATGTACTAATAAATGAATGCAGGATGCAACTTGTTTTTGGTGTATCAGAGCACTAGACTGAACTGACTATGAGGACTAATGGAAGAAATGTTAGAAAGAGGAAATTAGACAAAGAACAGTTAGTGGTGAAGAAAACTTGCTTTCACAAATGCACAAAAAGTAGGTGAGAACCTTTACTTAATATGACAAAATGGATGCAGTGCACCATGTCAATGAAGGTTGGGGTGATAATGCAATCCCTTTGTATAAAACAAACACATTGCAGACAAGGAATGAGTCAAGAATAGCCTAAGAGATTACGTGTGTCTAGGGTCGAGGTATGTGCAGCGTTCACAAATTGAACGTACTTATCATAGACATCCAAGACATAATTGCCCTAGAATGATATGAAACACTCCACAAATAGAAGACAAAAATAAAAAAGGACCATGAGCCATCCCGACAACTCTAACTAACTCAGTGGCATCATCAAGCAACATAGGAACATGGTCAAAGATAAATCAATGAAATATAAGACTCACAAATTCAAACAAGTCAAACAAACATTATGATCTTCATTGTCAAAAGTTGAAAATATTGATAGGATGATCATGCTATATGGTTTCATGGAATGCAGTACCCTATCTAAGATAAGACACAGTTTGATTTTGAGTATACTACATCCTGTATAAGACCCATGATAATATTTGACAAAGGACTGATAATGATAATGTTGATGTCGTTGATTGATAGGACAACTTCAATCAGTTTGAATGCTTGGTTTGTTGAACAGTTCATCTATTAAAGTGTGATTTCGTTAAGGCGCAGTGTGTTATTGTGTTGTTTTCCTGGAGTCTACTCAAATGTTTGTCTATGGACAAGGGGAAATTTTATTGATGGAATTAAAATGATTGTTTTTTGTATTTTTTAATGTTTTCCAATTTTAAGGGTTTTTGAAATTTTTTGATTTTTTTGTTTTTTCAGGGCATTTTACAATTTTTTTGGATTATGTCAGGACATTTTTTATTTTTTTTCAAATTTCTTAGGACATTATTTGATTTTTAGGGTTTTTTTATGATTTTGCCCCCAGTGTCTATCAAGGAAAGGAATATGACAAATGGATAAATAGGCTTGATGTAATGTTGGTGGATAGAAGGGAAGACAAAGACCATTTATTATGGAGATAGAGAAAATTCAATTTCCAAGGGCTATTGCATGATGCGATAAGGGATTGTAAATGACAATGTAAAGCAATGGCATGGCATGAGGGACATGTCAAGAGGTTTTTGAAAAAGTGTTTTCCATTTTACGTCCTTATGTCAGATCAAGATCAAGGCATGAAAAGAGTGTATGGACTATGACAAGATATGGGTAGGATAAACAAGACCAAAAGTGGATAAGGGATATGGAATGAAGGTTGAGATAGGCTAAGGGATAGTGATAGAAGGTTGCAATAAGCCAAGGAATATGGATGAAGGGTTATACTAAGCTAATGGACAAAGACCAAAAGGTGTGATAGACTAAAAGCTACGAATAGGATGCATGAAATTCATGAAGGTCCTCAGCCTTGTCAAGATCAAAGGTGGAAAAGGAAATATGGATATGAGAGATGATAGGATAATAGGATAATCAAGGGCAATAGGACATAATAGGGGTACGATAGGGTAATGGAGAGTAATAGGACATGATAGGATAATGAAGGGTAATAGGACACGATAAGATAACAAAAATGAAACCTACCCCCAAGTATGGTATGGAAGAAGTTCATATATTACACAATGCCTGTTTGCTAGGTTTTCATCATGGTACTTTCCCAAGGCACCTGTTTCCCAAGTTTTTACCAGATGACAAATTATTTTTATTATTTTTTTCTCTTTTTTCTTTTCTTTTTTTTTTTTAATTTTTGTATTTTTTGGACTTCTTCGACTTTTTGAAAGAAAATGGACACATGATAGAATATGAAAGAAGGACTCAAGAATATCATTGTTTGTATGGTAGCCTTGAAAAATGGACCATGACTATTAAAAGTATGCTCAAATATGTTGGTAGGATAATGACATGGAAATAAAATGAGACTAAGGATGTAGGCTAGGGATTGGATAGGATGGATGAAGGGATGGAAAATATGCATTGGATAATAGATAGGATATTGTAATAATTTTGCTTGTGTAGATGAAAATGTTGTTAAGATCAACATTGGCACACACCATGAGGGGTGATGGACTAATGGAGGAAAAGTGGATTTTGGATAATGTGATTTTGATGGAGTAATAGCTAGTGATTTAGAGACATAAGGGCCCAAAATGGATGAAGGAGGTGATCGAGGAATAGATTTGAAAGGTTTGGATGGAGGAATAGCAATGTTGGATGCCAAGTTGTACTTTTCTTTAGACTATTGTTCTGCAAGGATCTGATTGGGAATCCACATGGTTTTTTATTTTTCATTCTTTTGTGGTTCCTTGGAATGCATTGCTTGCACAAATGATTTGGGAACCCATATAGTTTTTGACTTTGCTTTCTTTTGCTCACTGGGTCTTTGTGGCCTTTTGGACATTTCTTCTTCTTTTTGGATCATATTTTTCTTTGCTTTGACATGTCGATTAGATTGGACATGTTGATCCTTAAATAAATGTGGATTGATAGACTTATGAACTTTATTCTTGGCATCCAAATTGCTTGGAGAGGGAAAGGAATGTATGGATGGAAGGTTCTCAAAGATGTGTGTCTTTTCTTACCTTAAATAGGGGATAGAGGGATATAAGGACCTAAAATGGATGGAAGTGATCAAGGAGAAGGCATATGTTTGGATTTTGACTTTGCAGGGATACCAACATCTTGAGGAATGTTGTTGTGCAGCCATGACCATTAATATTTTCTTGGATATGGAGGGGTTCTTTCTCATGAAGGTCTACCCCTTTTCTTTTATAAAAATTTTTACTCGTAGGATACTCTTTTCTTTGGGAAGAAGGCATGAGTGCATTATGAGGTGGACATGATACAACGAGAATGAGTGGATTAGACTGGAACAAAGAGGAAGAACCCATTGTACATGGAGGGGGGGTTCACGACATCTTGTGCCAATATGATAGAATCATGAGGGGGATCAGGATCATGAGGGGGACTATGATCATGTGGTGGACATGGATCAATGACAAGGTCTTCATAAGATGGAATGGGAGGACTAATGGGATCATTGAAAGAAAGTAGATCTTGGATTGTATATGGAGGATTAGGACATGGAGATGGAGGGACAATGGAATCTTGGAGGATATGAAGCTAAAAGGATAGTTTGATCTTGACAAGGAGGAAGATCATTAGATTCTTCTTTAAAAGTGCTATGCTCTTGACTTTTGAGAGGCTCATCAGAAAGGATGAAGGGGACATCTTGATCTTGCTTAGGAAGTGGATTGTTAATGGGACTTAAAAGGACATTTTGGTCATGCAATGGAAGAGGATCATTTGGGATAGGATGGATTGGTATATCTTGATCTTGATTCATTTTAGGACTCATTTCTGCATGCTCTAAATTATCCTCATGACATGGGGTTTGACTTTGAATATGCACAAGGCATTTTGACAAGGAATCAATTTTTTGACATGAGGGGGATTGAATTTGAATGGGTTCCCCTAAAATAGGGACCTCATTTCAATAAAAATGTCACTATGCAATGCAACTAATGGAATTGACAAATGCAACTTAAGAGGATAAAAATGCAACTTATGTTTTTGGACTCTTTTTGGATTTTTGGAATGACAATGATATGCAAATAAGTGTGACTTTGGGATGTGAACATGCAACTTAGGGTATGAATGCAACCTATGTTTTTTGGTGTTTTTGAAGTTTTGGACAAACTTTAAAATGCAACCCTAAAGATGTGACCCTTAGGAAATTGAAATTAAGTCAAGACCTTAAAAGGACAAAGGACAAAATGACAATATCTCACCTATATGCTTGGATACTAAGCTAGGTTTAACAAAATGATGTTGATGAAAAATGACAAATGTTGGACAAGGTCAAGACTCCCTAACAATGACTTAGGGTTTAATCTAAAGTTTTGAATTTTAAAGTTTGGCAAAACCAAAATTTGAGACTATTATGCAAAAGGATAATGATCATGACAATTACCTAGGGATATGAATCCAAAATATGATATGAAAATGATGTCAAGATGTGTTGTGACTTAGAGATATGAATTGATATGACAAGATCAAGCTAAGACAAGACTAGGGTTTGGAATATGCAATGATAAAGCCAATGTGATATGGATATGTGAGGTACAATGACTTTGGAAATGCAAAATGCAACCTAGGCAAAGACCTAATTTTAGTATGACAATGATAATGCCAAAATGTCACCTAAGTGAAAACCAAGCTTGGGTATGAAAATGAAATGAAATGGAAATTATTTTAAACCTAAGTGAAAAATGAGGATGCTAAAATGAAAGGTAATGTCTATGTGACCTAAAACCTAAGGTTTGAACTAGATGCAAAACCTAACCTAAGTGATATGAATTTTGAAACAAGGATTTCCAAAGTTTTTACAAGCCATGTTCAAATATTGGATGAATACTTGGACAAAATTTGGACCAAATTTGACTTGTTGGAATTTGTTTGAACTTTGATAATCAAGGTTGTTTATGACCACTTGTGAGAATTGTTTTTATTCAACTTTTAGCAAGCGCGAAAGACAAAATATTTGTTTGACCTTGACACAAGACAATCATGCACCTTCAAAAACAAATCTTAAGGCTGGGAAGGACAATAGATGTTGGATCTCACTTGGTTTCCCAACTACGCTTACTCAAAGTGGATACTTAGATGCTTGACCCCATTGGCTCCACTCCATGACACTCATTTCTCCGATGAAGCCAAGCATCAGTCCCCATGAAAACTCCCCATGAAGAACTTTGTATCTCTACTAAGAGCCGTAAGAATGTGAGATGTCATTAGAGGTCTGACCTCTTGTACCAACAACTAGAAGGTTTTTGATCTCTAAGAACAAAGGCTTTTAGTCAAGGCATCCGTTTAGGTGGCCATACATGCGGAATTTTGCTTTGTTAAGGAGACCTCCTAGCCTCTAGAGGTTACGCTCTACAACATTTCACATGCCACACGAGCACTGAGGATTACTTACGTTGGTATGACACATCGCTTGCAACTTTCATCACAAACACATTTTTTAATAGTGGTTTAGAAGGGCTCAACTTCATCCTGTTACTACTTGGATCGTTCCATCTCACCAATTCCTATGCAAAGTGCTAGGCAAATCGGGAGGCAAGCCCTCTAAAGGTAAAAATATACACACAAAATGAAAGAAGACATAGCAAACATGGTTTTCTTTAACCTTTAGGAAAATGAAGTGTGCACTACAATAGCAATCACAAACATGTTGTTTTGAGTATACATCTTTGACTGCATCTTGCACCAAATGTGTTAGTAGTTTGTGTTGGTTCCCAAAACCACAGATTTGAAATCAAAGAGACTTGCCAAATCCCTAACTGATCCAATCAGCCTTGGCCAATGAAAAGGAATGGTCAAAGACCAAATTCCTCTACACTTTAGGCTCCACTAAACCTTAGGTGGGTATTCCCCAATCTCCAAAACATAAAGAGATTTCTTTATAGTGAATTTAAATTATTGAATCTAGTTGTTTACAATGGCAAATTGTTTCCTGCAACTATGCTTTATGATATGCTTTTAACTTATTTTAATCTGAAAAAACTTGAGTATAATTGATAATGAACAAAGCTTAGAAGAATGTGATGGTATGAAAGAATAAGTATATGGTAGAATACTGAGAGGGGGGGTGAATCAGTATACTGAAAAACTGATACAAACTTCCCAATCTCAAGATCAAACTCACAAAGTAAACTTTCACTTATCAAGATCAATACTCAACATCAACTAGTTAATTGTTGTAACAACTTAATAGTAAACAACTTCAATCTTGTAAACATCAAAATGCTTAATCATATCTCAACATATTCAATCTCTCAATGCTTCTAGTTATCATGCCTTATCAAAATAGTTAAGTAGTCAATGAAATCAACAAATAACCAAAAAAACATTCACCACTTGACACAAATGTTTATATGTGGAAAACCCAAATAGGTAAAAACCACGGTGACATGAGACTCACAAGGATAGCTATCTGAACTCTTTTGAAGTTCTCCCTATTAGGAGCCAAGCATGTTAAAGATTTTACAATAAGTCTTGTTAAGAACTGATTCTGTTAAGAATTACCCGATTAAGGGATTTACAAAATGCCTTGATGAAAAAGCAAAATACCCTGTTAGGAGTAACCTTGGTAGAGGGTTTGAGAATCCAAGCTAATGGACCATCTTGTTAGAGGATTTAATAAGTAACCAAGCTTGTTAGAGCTTACCCAATTAGGGGATTTCAATTCTGTTGTAATTGTTAGAAAACAACAAGTTTTCTTGATCTGTTTGAATAGCACTACATTTGCTTGATCAAATCCTTTTAAGCTTCAATCTACCTTTACACAAACTGCAGGTCCATTCTCTAGTTAGGCAACCACACACTCAACTGGTTTTCAGCCAAAACTTTGCCAACACTGTTACAAACAACTTCATCGACCTTAAATACAAATCAATTAGGTCGGTAACATAATAAAAACCTAATTCTCTCATAGAGATTACAAACAAGTTGGTTCAATCTTGACTGTTAGAAATCATAACAATCTCTTCACATTCTTCAAGAAAATTCCAACCACTCCATGATCACTGCTTCATCAGACTTTGTAACTCATCATGTGCTATTCATTAGATGCAATCCACTTTGTTCATTCCCTAGATAATCAAACAAACAAACAACGCACCAAAAACAATCTGAACTTATCCTCATTCAATGATCACATGTGTCTCCATCATTACCGCTCATCATTAGATCTTAAACCAACAAAATTGATCTGTTAGGGTTTAACAAAAAAACAATTGGTAGAGTTTACCGATTACATTGCATAGAAAAGGGTTTAACCTTATACACCGGTTTACCGGTTCAACTTACAAACTAGCATATTGATTTACAACATCTTCCTCAAAGCTCTTCCTACCAATTACAAGCCAATATCAATAATATCAACAATATCATGAATACCATTACTAGTTCAATTGACATCAATGACAACATAACATATCATTAATGCAATCTCCCCCTTTGGCATTGATGGAAATATAAATATCAATGCCTCTGATTGTTGTTGTGATTGGTGAATAGGAATCCTGGTTTACATTACCAAGTATTCACCATGCTTTGTCTGTCATCAACCTGTCATTGGTTTCCCTTTGCTAGTCACATAATTCTTCTCCTCAATCACATAATTCTTCTCCCCCTTTGACAGCAATGCCAAATTGACAGTAAAACATGTAATGTCAAATTTTCACTGTGCATCAACAACATACTATAACTTGATGCTCCCCCTATGGAATACATCCACTTCTTCATCAATCCATGTAAAATTTTACAAGTAATTTAGGGACTGATACAATCAGCATCATGCTCAACAAACTTCATGAAGAGGGACAACCCCCAATTGACTTCTAAGATACTCAAAAGTAGTC
Source organism: Cryptomeria japonica (assembly GCF_030272615.1). NCBI lineage: Eukaryota > Viridiplantae > Streptophyta > Pinopsida > Cupressales > Cupressaceae > Cryptomeria > Cryptomeria japonica. Next base: position 499,525,295 of record NC_081407.1, on the reverse strand, counting down.
TTAGGCAGAGGTTTGGTAAAGATATCTGTAAGTTGCTTCTGGGTAGAAACATACTCTAAGATAACATCTTTACTTTGAACTTTTTCCCTAAAAAAGTGATACTTCAATTCAATGTGCTTGGTGCGAGCATGCAAAACATGATTCTTAGAAATATTAATGGCACTTGTATTATCACATAAAATCTTGATAGGTTCTGTGACCTTCATCTCAAAACCTTCCAAAATGCACCTCATCCAAATAGCTTGTGTGCAATTCATGTAAGCTGCAACATACTCAGCTTCAGCAGTAGATTGTGAAGTACAACTATGCTTCTTACTACTCCATAAAACTAGCCTTCTTCTTAGAAATAATGCTCCATCGGTAGTACTTTTTTGGACATAAATATTTCCTGCCCAATCAGCATCTTTGTGTGCCTTCAAATCAAAGTTTCATCCATATGAATACCATACTCCATAGTCAACTGTACCTTTCAGATATCTAAAAATTCTCTTTGTTACTATCAGGTGTGCTTCCTTTGGATTCTTCTGAAATCTTGCAACTATACCAACTGCATGGGCAATATCTGGTCTGCTGTGAATAACATAGTGTAATTTGCCAATCATTGACCTGTATTCCTTTTGATCAACAGACTTAGATGCATCCTCCTTGGACAACTTACAACTTATAACCATTGGTGTTCCAGCTGGTTTACAGTCACTCATGCCAAAAGTTTTCAAAACCTCTTTCACATACTTAGATTGAGTACTGAAAATACCATTCTTCATTTGTTGTATCTGCAAGCCTATGAAATTTTGTATTTCCCCTACTAAAGACATTTCAAACTCATTCTTCATTTCATCTGCAAAACTATTGCTCATGACATCATTACCTCCAAAAATAATATCGTCAACAAATACTTCACTGACCACTATTTCATCTCCTTCGGACTTGAGATAAATATTAATATCATCACTGGTTCTTGCAAAGCCTGTCTTCATCAGATGTGTATGAAATTGTTCATACCATGCTCTGTGTGTCTGCTTCAATCCATACAAAGCTTTATGCAATCTGCATACCATGTCTTTCTCATCTGTCAATGCATAACCATCAGGTTGTTGTATGTATACCTCTTCTTCCAATATCCCATTTAAAAATATAGACTTACCACCCATCTGGTATACCTTGAACTTCTTATGGTTTGCAAATGTAAGTAAAGTTCTGACACCTTCCAGTCTTGCTACTAGTGCAAAATTTTCACCATAATCTTCTCCTTCTTCTTGAGCATAACCCTTGCAAACTAATCTTGCCATGTTGTTAACTACAACACCATCTTCATTTAACTTGTTTCTAAATACCCATTTAGTACCTATAACATTCTTGTTTACTGGTCGGGGTACCAGGGTCCAAGTGTTGTTCTTCTCAATTTGATCCAATTCCTCCTCCATAGCTTTAACCCAATGATCATCACCAAATGCCTCCTTATCACTTCTAGTTTCAATGGTGGAGATCATGTAAGAGTTCTCTCTTATTTTCCTTCTAGTTAGTACTCAAGCATCCTTATCCCCAATAATCTTCTCGGGACTGTGTTTCAGTCTCACATACCTAGGAATAATATGATCATTCTCCTCAGGTTCACCTTCTTCATTATCATCTTCTTCTGAATTTATTTGTTCCAGTTGAACAACTATATCAAGATTTACTTTACCGGTTTCTGATTTAACAAGTTCAGGTTCCAAAAGCAAAATACAAGGATCTTCATCCTTCTTCTCTGAACTGGTTCCTTCTGAGACTTCAAGACATTCATCTACATGAACATCAACACTCTCAACAATTCTTTGTGTCTGGTTGTTGAAGCATTTATAGGCCTTACTCTTGGTGGAATAGCCAAGAAATATGCCTTCATCACTCTTAGCTTCAAACTTGCTTATGTAATCACCTCTTTTAATAAAATAGTTGCTACCAAATATCTTGAAATAACTAACATCGGGTGATCTCCCATACCAATATTCATAAGGGGTCTTGTCCTTACCTCTTTTCATTAGAACTTGGTTCATTGTGTAGACAGTTGTACTTACAGCTTCTTTCCAAAAAAATTTTGCTACATTTCCTTGTATCAATATTGTCCTAGTAGCTTCAACCACTGATCGATTGTTCCTCTCTACTATACCATTATGTTGTGGTGTCCTTGGTGTAGAAAGCTACCACTTGATACCATTCTCATCACAATACTTAGTCAATTCCTTAGAAGTAAATTCACCGCCTTGATCTGTTCTCAAACATTTTATCTTTTTCCCACTCTCTTTCTCAACTAAGGCCCTGTATGCCTTGAATTTACCAAAAGCTTCATTCTTATCCTTCAAGAATGTGACCCATGTCATCCTTGAAGAATCATCAGTGAAGATCATGAAATATCTATCACCTTGAATGCTTCTTATTCTTATTGGTCCACATAGATCTGTATGAACCAAATCTAACAAGTCCTCTATTGAGAAGGACTTGCTCTTGAAACTTGAATAAGTCATCTTTCCTAACTGACATTCTTTGCAAAGAGCATTAACCTGTTTATCTAGCTGAGGCAGACCTCTTACCATCTTGGACTTTCTCACTTTAACAATGTTATCAAAGTTTATATGACAAAATCTCCTATGCTAAAGCCAACTATCATCTATCTTTGCAATCAAACAATTTCTAACTTTAGGATTAAGATGAAATAGATTACCTTTGGTTTGTTTCCCGGTTGCAATCAATTCACCTTTGTTGTCAAAGATTTTGCACATACCATTTCTAAACTCTAGTGGGTATCCTCTGTAGGTAAGTTGTACCATACTTAGAAGATTGTGCTTTAGGCCTTCAGCCTAATAGACATCGTCAGCACTGCTCTTCCCATTAAGATAAATAACTCCCTTACCTTTAACCATATAGGGTAAGTCATTGCCAAATCTGACAACACTGCCATCAAATTCCTTCAAGGAAAAAAAATTGCTTCAATCACCGGTCATGTGATGTGAACAACCACTATTAATGATCCAATCATTAGAGTTATCTATCCTGGACACTAATGCCTTCTGATTTGATATCTCTTCCTTAATAGCTATAAACACAATATCTTCACTAGCATCATCATCAGATTCTTCATCAGTAATACCACTATCAATTGCTATAAGATAATCTCTCTTACCTTTTCTCTTATACTTCTTGAATTTGTCTCTCTTATATTAATTTTCACCATTAGGACAGTTAGCTACAATATGACCAATCTTGTTGCATGCAAAACATTTTATTGGGAGCTTACCTCTATATTTCCCAGTTCCTCTAGGCAGTCATTTTATCAACAATGCTTCAAGTTCCACTAAGCCATCTTCATCATCAGCATCTCTACTAGATCTAGATTCATAACTATGGGCAGTATCTTTACTTCTCACATATGGGTTAGAGACAGAAGCTCTGAATATAGATTTTGACTTTTGTACACTACCATCATAGCCATTTAATTCAAAAGCAGTAAGTTTGCCAATGATAGAGTCAAGAGTTACCTTTGTTTTGTCAATGGATTTCAGCTCCCGAATAGCTGCAACTCGGATAGCATAGACCGGAAGCAGGGTTCTTAGTACCTTACTGATCACTGTGGCATCTTCCACTTTCCCTCCTGTACTCTTTATTTCACCAACTATCTCTTTTATCCTTTGACCATACTGTTGGATATTCTTACCATTAGACATTCTCATGTCATCAAACTTTCCTCTTAGGCTCTCCCATTTTGTAATCTTAACATGTTCATCACCGCTATAGATCTCTTCAAGTTTTTTCCATACTTCATATGCAGTTTCAAGACCATGAGCATCTACATATTAAGCATCAAACAAGGAGCTGATAATAGCCTCCAATTCTTGATGATTTTCTTGTTGTTCTTTCTTATGATCATTAGTCAGGGTTCTAGTAGGTGCAATATACTTAGTTTCTACATGATCCCAATATTGACTTCCTAGACTCTTAATGTAAATCTTCATTCTATTGCTCCATATCCTATAGTTATCTTTGTTTAACTTTGGACCTTCTTTCTTCATCATGATCTACAAGATCTTTTCTTCAAGTTGTTAGGCTTTTAGGTTAAAGAGGACCTGAGATGCTCTGATACCAATTGATGGTATGATGAAAGAATAAGTATCCGGTAGAATACTGAGATGGGGGGTGAATCAGTATACTGAAAAACTGATACAAACTTCCCAATCTCAAAATCAAACTCACAAAGTAAACTTTCACTTATCAAGATCAATACTCAACATCAACCGGTTAACTGTTATAACAACTTAACAGTAAACAACTTCAATCTTGTAAACATCAAAATGCTTTTTCATTTCTCAACATATTCAATCTCTCAATGCTTCCAATTATCATGCCTTATTAGAATAGTTAAGTAGTCAATCAAATCAACAAATAAGATCATAACCGCAAAAACATTCACCACTCGACACAAATGTTTATACGTGGAAAACCCAAATAGGTAAAAACCATGGTGAGATGAGACTCACAAGGATAGCTATCTAAAATCTTCTGAAGATCGTCCTGTTAGGAGCCAAGCTTGTTAAAACTTTTACAATAAGTCCTGTTAGGAATCACCTGGTTAAGTGATTTACAAAATGCCTTGATGAAAAAGAAAAATACCCTATTAGGAGTAACCTCGGTAGAGGGTTTAAGAATCCAAGCTAATTGACCACCTTGTTAAAGGATTTAATAAGTAACCAAGCTTGTTAGAGCTTACCCGGTTAGGGGATTTCAATTCTGCTGTAATTGTTAGAAAACAATAGGTTTTCTTGATCTATTTGAATAGCACTACATTTGCTTGATCAGATCCTTTTAAGCTTCAATCTGCCTTTACACAAATTGTAGCTCCACTCTTCGGTTAGACAACCACACACTCAACTGGTTTTCAACCAACACTTTGCCAATACTCTTACAAACAACTTCATCAACCTTAAATACAAATCAATTAGGTCGGTAACACAATAAAAACCTAATTCTCTCATAGAGATTATAAACAAGTTGGTTCAATCTTGACCATTAGAAATCATAACAGTCTCTTCACATTCTTCAAGAAAATTCCAACCGCTCCATCATCAACACTTCATCGGACTTTGTAACTCATCACGTGCTATACATTAGATGCAATCCACTTTTCTCATTCCCTAGACAATAAAAAAAAAAAACACGCCAAAAATAATCTAAACTTATCCTCTTTCACTGATCACATGTGTCTCCATCATTACCGCTCATCATTAGATCTTAAACCAACAAACTTGATCGGTTCAGGTTTAACAAAAAAACAACTAGTAGGGTTTACTGGTTACATTGCATAGAAAAGTTTAACCTTATACACCAGTTTACCGGTTCAACTCACAAACTAACATACTGGTTTACAACATCTTCCTCAAAGGTCTTCCCGTCCGTTACAAGCCAATATCAATAATATCAGCAATATCATAAATACCATTACTGGTTCAATTGACATCAATGACAACATAACATATCATTAATGCAATCTTCATGCAAATACCAACAGAATACTATTGGAACCTTGAGTAATTATGAAAGAACAAATCTAATCGAAACTAGTAATACTTTTCTCTAGTGAGGACTTTGTGCACACCAAAAATTATTCACAGAAAACTAACAACAAACTGGTGCCTTATCTGACAATTTATATATTATTTAATGTAAATATTTGTGGTCCTCCGAGACAGTTTGAGAAAACTCACAGGTATGCAAGACTATCACTGCAATGACTTCAATGTATGTTATAAAAGCAACAACAAAAAATATGTTATCTATATAACAACAAGTGATAAAATGTTGCAAGAAACCTTATTCAGATTTATCCAAGGTATTTTAACTCATCAACATCATACAACATGAAATGGTCTGAAGATAAAAAGCAACAAATATTGTATATTAATTTCTTGGAACAATGGGTGTACAAAAACTACAGACTCATAGATACTTCATGATACATTTGCTTGCACAAAATGGATTTTCATTTCTACAAACCTGCTTTACATAACACTACTGGTTCCATCAGCCCATCTTGAAAAATAACAATTTTCTTGTCATTTTGTCCTCTCTAGAATACAAAATGACTCTCTCTATATATATGACTCAAAAGATATGAATGAAAGAACACACCCTTTCATTAGTACAAACTAAAACTAACAGAAACTTAACTGACTCCCTAATTGCTATAAACAAAACTATGACATAGACTAATTTTTTCCATCCAGCCACTGACCACATTTCTGGATATGTCGAAGATATCCCTCATCTTTATATGTGCAGGTGTTGAAGATAATGTCTCTGACCACTATTTCTGTTGTCACAAAACTCTCAACTTGTTCCCTTGTTTCATGCATATCCAGAGTATCCGCATGGGAAACGCTAAGGGTTGAACTGAGTAGGGATCTGCATTCGGTAATCCACTGGTTTTTGTCCTTTATTACCCCTTTATCATCTACCACACTTGGGAATCCATGATTGACAACACCCTTACACTCATCATATTCAATTTTTAACTCTATTCTAAATCCTTCATGAGTGTCAATCAGTTTTTTAACCTTATTGATCCTTTTGACACTTAGTGTCTGATCTTGCAGTAGCATGTTCAACCTATCAAGGATCCTCTAGTGTGACACTATGTTATCCATGTTTCTCTAGTAGACAGTCCAAAATTCCTCTAGTATCTTCTACAGATTCTCAAATCTTTTAGATAGTAGGACACATGTTGTGTTTGTCCTTATGCTCTGCATTTTTTCCTTCAACATTTTGTTCTCTTTGTGCAGTTCTTCGCACTTCTTTTTCAATTTGTACTCATCTTCTCTCTGGGGTACAGGTTGGCCCCTACTTCTTAAAAGTTCCTCATACAATGATTTGTATTTTACTGCTTCTTTCATCAACATCTTCATCTGTGCTTTATTCAATTTTGAAATATCAACTCCCATATCCACCATGGCCATGGGATCCACTTCACCGACCTTCAACTTCATCATGTGTCCAAAAGCCTTGTCTACATCTATGATCTTTGGCCTCTTATTTGGAGAATAGAGGGCCCACAAACACATAGCCTTATCATCTAGATCATATCTCGATCCAATGAAGATGTCATTCATGCCTTGATTGTCCACCTTGAGGTCCTTCTTTTCTTAATGCAATATGCTATCAAAAATAAAGGATGCACTAAGATCCCATCCTGGAAAGAGGATAATTCCTGCCTCTACAAGAAGTTGCCTTCCCCTTTGAGGGGTCATGCCTTCTACTTCTGCATTGATATCTACCTTCAGTTTTTGAAGCATCTCTACCTCATTTTCTAGTGTTATATCAAGCATGGCTTCTCTTAGCCTCTTTCCTTTGAAGTGATATAAGATGGATTTAAACTCCTTTGATTTGATGAATTCATCATCAAACACAAAAGAAGTATGCTCTTCTAACCTAACATAAACATCAACATTTATCCTTGCAATAGTCAGGTCTTGTGCTTTAGGCTCCTCCTCCCTTTCAGGCCTCCTAAATCTTGAGACAACTTCATTCTCTCCTGACTCACTCTCAACTTCTTCTTCTTCTTCCATCTCCTATAGTCTTTGTCTTTTTTTTTCCAGTCTTTCATTTAAGTTTTGAAAGATATACATAGCCTCCTTGAATTCCTTGTTTCTAAAGATATCCAAGGCTTCAACGTGCTCATGGAAATAATCGCCTAGATTTTGCCCTTTTCTGTTCTAGTGGATATAACCCTCCGAGTCATAATTCTTTTGGGTTGTGTGCTCATAAAGGTTATAATAGTCTATTAACCACTTGTCAATGCCTTCATATGACTTTGTAGATACATTAGTGAAATCACCGAAATGTAAAGTCTTGGGTAAGAAAACTTGCTTGGAGGAATCCCCGAAATGATGTGCATTTGAGACACTCATTTGTCTCACAATCTCCAGGTATGCAATTCTGTCAGGTGCAGGCTTTGGTAGCACATAAGGAGCTCCCTTGAATCCAAAAACTCTAACATATGTGAATTCCTGACATACATACCAGTCACCCCAATTGTGATTCACCTTGGTATCCCCATGTTCATGGGGTCTAAGAAATCTTTTGATTTCTTCTGAAAAATGACCCATCTAAAGAAACTCCAAAAGCTCTGTATAATGGTTGCACAAAGAATTCTTCAAATTATATATAGTGAGATCTCATGAACTAAGAATCCCATAGTGATACCCATAGTTGTATTGGTTGCTCCTGTCCATCCTTGCCATGAACGTTTAGCTTCAATTCATTAAGCCATAGCCCCCTGTGTCATCCATAAAACAAAATAATATGCATCAACAATAAATAGAACTTGAAAGACTTGTCAGGGTTATTATGAAGGCTTAAGAAAACCTCATGCATCTTCTCAGCAATGTAATTAGCATAATCAAAATGTCTTGGCTCATACATTTGTGTGTCAGCAGCAAAAACCAAAGGTCCTATCCGAGCTACATCTGGAACCTTGACTCCTCCCACTTGACTGCATGCCATATATGTATATTGCAAATACTACCTGAAAATGTTGATATCAAACAAGGGCCCATCTTCATCTGTTAACTTTCCTTTCTCAGCCTTATGTATTGCCAAATTCCCCCCATTGTAAATGGTATCCATCTTTGTATACTCCTCCAATTTCTCAAAAGACAATGACACATCAAATTCCAAACCAAGATCAAAAACCTCATGAATGGTGTTTGCTAAGATACAAATGAATGCATTGCCATTTGGCAATTGAATACATCTTTTTGTGGCCTTATAATCCCTAGCCAATGTTTTCATCAATTGAATATTTACAAAGATGTTAGGAACCACAAGTTTACCCAATCCTGTTGTCCATGGGTTTGAAATTGGGTTAGGCTTATTCCTTCTTGAATAATGATACTAAAACAACTCGTGACCTCTAATCCTGGTCTAGACATCACCAATTTCCCTAAAATCATCTTTGAACTGGTCACAGATGGGCAGGTTAGCCTTAGATCTTCAAGATTTGGCTCCTGGTGATCTCATTTGATGAATTGTGTCTTGATTCAACTTCCACCTCTATGCACCCTTCTTGGAGGTGCTCTCAGAAGCCTCGATGACCTTCCTCTTACCTTTTGAACTAGAGCCCTCCATATCTGAATACCTCAAGCTTTACTGAAATTCAATTTTTTGTAGCTTAATTTCATTCCAATCTCTCTGTTTGCTTCAGTTTTTTATGTCAATTCCTTATACCATCTTCTATATATAGATTTGATACTTTAGGAGCATTTACTCAATTGAAATGGCATTGTGATTGGCCTCGTGTAAGCACAGAACTATCCATTGTATTAATAATGGCGCGTGGATTCGTTAAGATCGGATTTTGCAAGAGCTAGTCATCATAACTATTAGGAACTAAGAAGGACAACTGAGAGGGGGGGGGTGAATCAGTTGTCAATAAATTATAACCCAAAACAAATTATTCCAACTTAAAGCTCAGTGTCGATAAAATGGATTAACAGTTATATTAATACTGGTACAACTTAATGCATGAAACAGAAAGAGAAACAACATCCACAACACATGACACATAGATTTTGATGTGGAAACCCTGTAAGGGGAAAAACCATGGTGGGAAACCTTACCCACAATCAGATGATACTATTGCAGATAGTAAGTGAATACAATAATGGGGTCTGCACATGTAGAAAGGCCAACTGCCTAGAGCTCACTGCTCAATCACAAAATAGGAGTCACACTAACTACACAGTTGGATGGTTAAATCCAATAATCAATGTATTGCTTCAATATAGCATCTTCAATGCTGGATTCAGTACCGGTTTAAGCTCTTTGCATGAGGACCAAATACCTTCATGACCTTTAATAACCTTTCTTCAACCTTCAGATGATATCTACATGATTCGCACAAGGATCTGGTTCTTTTTGCTCTTCACAATGATCTTCAATATTTGCACACACTCACACTTCTTCCAAATAAGATCTTACAATTATTTATACAAAACCTAAGACCTAATCATTAGGTAGGCTCCCAAAAGATATTACATTTAAATCAATTAAAAAATAAGTCTTGGTGAATACAATATGTCATCCTTAATACATTTACACATTATCCAATCAATAAATCATTTCCTAATCATGTCCTACTGATCTGGAACATGTTTTCCTATACTGGTTCATAACCTAGACCTATCTGCTAATTAAGGCAAATAATGGAACCCGATTAGTCCAATATACAAAACACCAAATGCAAACATCCAATCCATGTCTTTGACATAACCAAATGATCTCCAAATGATAACAAGTCATTAGCAACTTCCTGAGTTGCCGGTGAAACATATACCAATGACTGTGCATAAGCCAATATCCATGTTGGGACCACAATGTGTCAGTTCATCAATAAACCAATATAACCATAGTGCCAAATCAACAATGTAGACCTCTAGAAGGATAAGTATTGACATCAATGACAAAACCAATGCAACACATGACGAAGTCATCCATAATACCAACAATAACTCCTCCCAATATTTCAATCACTTGGCGCCACCCGTCCTTTTTATCGGCATAGGTCTCACCGATCACTCCATCGGGTATCGACATAGCTTATTTGTTATAATTCTGATGGTTATAATTTCCCCAATGGCTCTGCCTTCTAGCTAGGCTTTATCTTTACCTTTATATCTCATCGGCATAAGTCATTCCGATATACCCTCCTTCTTTTCCTCTGTGACATGCTGATCATCGGGCATCGGCATAACTCTAAATACACTCCTCCGATGGTTTAAGCTATCCCGATGAGTCCTCGTCCATGGTCTGCATCCTGTTTGTTACATTGGGTCATCTTATCGGGCATCAAACAACTGACTTTATGTTTCTTCGATGATCCGATGTCTCCACCTTTGCACTTATGTACCTTTTATTGCTTCAATCTATTGACATATGTTTCCCCGATGAGATCTCCTCTTTCGCACCTACCTCCGTTTTCTCATTAGGTATCAGTGTAACACAAATGTATCCTCCCGATGAGGTGATGATATCCTAATGACTTAATCTTCGATCAGTGTAACTCATCCCGATCAAGTCTCCTTCGTGCCCAACTTGTCCTTTTCATCGGGTATCGACGTAACCTAAAACGCTTTTCACCGATGGTTTAAGTTATCCCAATGAGTCCTATTTTCCACCTTTTGGTATTTCCTCATCAGAGAAATTCCTTCTGATGATACCACCTTTGCCACCTAGCCCATCGAGTATCAGGGTCGCATGAAATGATATTTTGCGATGACCCAATGACATTTCTGACCTCTACTTCGCATTCTCTTTCATCGATGTAAGTTATATCAATAACCTCATCGGATATTGGCACAACATTTTCTCATACCCCCGATAGTGAATGTTATGCTGATGAAACCCTCCTTTTAAACATTATTTTGGTCCTCCTTCGGAGTGGTAGGTCTAGGTCATGCTGATAGGTTCTTTCATTATTTATGCTAGTTGGTCTTGTTGGGGTAACTTACGTCGATAGCTCAAATTTGATAATTATGCTAATCAAGATCCTCTTGATATATCATTTGCACTTGCAACCTTTCATGGAAACTTCATATTCCAATAAATGACAAAGTCTATCACATAGGCCCAAAGAATGTCTTTATAAGGATCCCAATACTATCATGATGAAACTTCCTCATGTAGTCCCTATTTAGTGCCAACCTTTAGCATGCCCTAGCAGTACTTGTCTAATTTTGAAAATAGGTCATAGCAGGATCTTTTTGATACCACAACATGCCTCCTACACATATAATCCAACAATAAATGCTCCTATGATCAAAATGTATATAAAACATCAAATAAATAGCACAAAATATTTTGCAAAACTATGTGCTAATAGTGGCTCTTTCTGGGGATGTATGTTATTTTTAGGGACATAGCAAGATCTTAACTATCTCTGGAAAGCAAACCAAACAATACACAGAAACAAACAACAAAGGAAACCTACACTATTATAGTACAAGAATACTCCCTGCTCCTTAAGAGAAAAAATATTTTAGGTACTGAGCATGTATTGGAAATTCCTAAAGTTCACCATCAACATTCTACAAGAAGTATGAATTTTCCCCTCTTTTCCAGGATGACATATGGTCCTAGCCAAAGTGCTTCAAATTTTCCATGCTTTCCCTTATCCTAGTCTTTTGTATTCCATTTGAGAACCCACTCCCCTTCTTCAAAAGTCCTATCAAAAGCCTTCTTGTCATGTAATACTTTTACCATCTTCTACTTCTATATATTTTGTTCATGAGCCTCTCTTTTGTACTCATCCAACTCAACCAACTATACCAGCCTATCTTCCATGAAATCAACATCTTCTAAATATTCCTCTGAGACAAATTTATACACTAGGAACAAGTTGTTCAAGGGCAACCTTACTTCTTTACCATAAACAAGCTGATAAGGAGAAAACCCTATGGATTTCTTGATTGTTACTCTATTTTCCCATATTGCCAAATTCAACTTTGAATCCCATGCCCTTTTGTTATCACCTAACATCCTCTTAATGATCTTTAATAAGTTTTTATTACTAGATTATGCTTGTCCATTCCCTTGGGGATGATAAGGTGATGAATATGACAAAGTGATTCCATAAATTTCATACAAATGAGAAAATTCTTTAGATCTAAAACACATCCCATTATCTACAACAATTTTGTGGGGTACCCCAAACCTTGTCAATATATTTTCCTAAAGAAACTTTGTTACCACCTTACTTGTAACCTGCCTTGTAGGAATTGCCTCCACCCATTTGGTAAAGTAATCAGTAGCTACCAAAATCCATTTATGTCCTCCACTGGATTTGTTTGCAATTTATCCTATGAAATCAACACCCCACATCTGAAAAGGTTCTTCAGTTTGCATGGATCCGAGTGGAAGAGCTCCATCATATTTAAGCTTTCCTGAATTTTTTTGGCAAGCCTCACATTTTCTAATATAAGCATGATAGTCCTTAAAGATTTGTGGCCAATAGTAACTCACATTGAGTGCTTGATAAACATCCAAACAAAATAGGAGGATACCATCACTATTTCTCTAATATAAATCTCCTTTGAGCAATACATACCTAGATGCTTGAAGCTTAAGTGTTCTTTTCTGACTATCATTTAGATCTTCTAGACATTTCTTGTGTTTTAAATAATAGACAATATTCTTGTACCAAGGACACATCTCAATGCTTATTTAAGCATTCTCTAGTTCTACCTGATTTATCTGTGTTGCTTCCAAATTGTATTCTATCATTAATTTGGCCAATCCTTGACCTCTTACTAGTTTAGTAAGCTGGATATCAATGTTGAACTCTTGAATTTGATTGATCCATCTGCATCTTCTCCCAGTAGTTTCAATCTGCCTGAAAATATCTTTGACAGATGCATTAGGAACATAAGCAATGACATTAACTCCCACTAAGTATGGTCTAAAAGATTTTACAACTTTTACCAGGGCATATTCTTGTTTCTCAATTATATCATAATTTAACTTAGAAGCTTGTAGTGTTTTGCTAAAAAATGCCACTGGTTGTTCATGACCTTCATCATTTTTTTCTAACATAACTACAACAATAGTATGAAATGAAGCAAAAGAAAACACTTGAAAAGGTTTAGAGAAATCAGGAGATTTAAGTACATGCGCTTCATTGATGGCCCTTTTAATGTTTACAAAAGACTCAATTTCTTCATTAGTCCATTTTATCTCTGCACCCTTCTTCCACATTTTGGCAATAGGTTTTACAATCTTAGAAAAAATCGACACAAACCTCCTAACAAAATTAATTTGTCCAAAGAATGATTGGATAGCTTTGACTGTTTTAGGAATCTGAATTTTGTCAATAGCTGCAATCCTCTAGGGCCAATCCTTACTCCATCTTTTGATACAATATGACCCAGTAGTTTACCCTCAGTGACTCCAAAATGACACTTTTTTGGATTTAGAGAGATACCATACTCCAATGCTCTAATGAAAATCTTCTCTAGGTCATTATAGTGGTTCTCTGCTTTCTCAAAGTATGTTGTCAAATCATCCTAGTATACTACTAAAATGTAATCAATTAGGCCTTCAAAAGCTAAATCCATGGCCCTTTGGAAAGTAACCCCAACATTAGTGTGTCCAAATAGCATCCTTGCATACACATATGTGCCCCATGGTGTAGTGAAAGTTGTTTTGTATTTTTCTGATTCCTTAACCTTCACTTGGTTGTAACTAGAGAACCCATCCATCATAGAAAGTAATTCATTCCCTGTTACCTTTTGCAACAAAGCTTCCATGTTAGGTAGAGCATAATTATCCTTAAAAGATGATATATTAAATTCCTAAAGTCCACACATAATCTGATATCACCATTTTTTCTTTCTAACAGGTACCAAGTTTGACACCCATGTAGAATGTCTTATAGGCTCTATAATCCTTGAATTCCTCATCTTCATCAATTCTTCCTTCATTTTGGGAGCCAATGTGGAATTTATAGGCCTTTGATTTTGCCTAAATGGTTTTGCATCTGATTTCAGTGGGATTTCATGCTGGAACAAATCCTCTCTGTATGCCTTGAGATCATCATATGATCAAGCAAAAACATGTCTATATTTTCTTAATAGATTGACCAATGCATTTTTAATTTTGCTGTAAGCTTCTTCCCAATGTAAACCTCTCTAGGATTGTTTCACTTCCCAAGTTTATTTTTTCTACTTTTTCACAACTTCCAGTGTTGGGCTTGAAATTTATCATATCCTTATTGTCAAACATCCTCTCTAGTTCCACCAACCCTTTGGGAATCTTGTTTGTTTTAAGCTATAGGATATTTTTTCCAAATAGAGATTCCTTACCCCTCTCCCCTTTGACATATGTATTCCAATCCATATGTTGGCCTTCATACTGATCTTCACAAAACAAGAACTTTAGAAGATCCTTTTCATCATCAAATATCTGCCAATTTTTTATGTTATCGGGTACTGCTAGTCTAGTTTTTATTTCAACTTGGGTGATGTCATCAAAAGGAATATCATTATGTTTAATTGCTAAGTTAGCCATAAAATCAGCCAAAATATTGTTATACCTTTCAATCCATGTTATAAAAACTGCATCAAAAAATTCAATTGAATCCCACACCTCATCTCTGTAATTTTGAGGTCTTACATTTTTAGTGGAAAACCTTTCCCTCACTTGAGATACAACTAACTTTGAATCACCATTAACTATTAACAATTTAATGCCATATTTACATGCCATTCTAAGACCTGACAAGAGTGCTTCATATTCAACAACATTGTTTGTACATTCAAAGGCTAACAAGAAAGAATATTTGAATGATATCCCATTAGGAGAAATAAAAACCACACCACCTCCATTTCTTTCCTTACTGCAAGCACCATCAACGTACATTTTCCAAATCTTATCCTCATGTGATTCAATAGTATTTTCAAACTTATTAGTTTTGCATTGAATGGGTTTAGAAATACTTACCGGAAATATATCTATATATGTCTGGAGAAAACATGTTGTCTCGTTTGGATCAACTTCCTCTATCAGGTAGAAGGATCTCAACTCTCTATCAATCCTTACGTTCACACCTTTTACTAGGATGGTCGCATATGAAAGATCTAGCTAGACATGCCCTCCCACCAAATTTGACCATTGCCTTAATAGAGACATCCCATAATTTGGCAGAACTTGCACAATGGTGATGTCTGTTTTATATGACGTATCAGGGCATGCTGAAAATCAAAACTCCACATCCTTCGTAATTCCAACAACTAGGACTGATCTATCATCCATAGCATAGCATTTCCCATAGGGAGTGTCCACATGCATCCCAAGTTCTTTCATGACATCTTCTGGCATTATGTTCACGGTTGCACCTGAATCTATCATACAATTCTTAACCATCTTATTGTTAATCATCAAACTCACACCAGTACATTTAGGGCTAATTTCTGACGGTCGATCATCGGAATTGCGTCTACTTTTCATCGAACTGCCAACAAATGAAGCCGTCAAAAACTCATCGTCAGACTTTCCCACAATGCCATTGAATGTTGAAATTATGATGACACCATGAACTCTACCGACAATGGCCATGATCTCTCTTCCGGTCAAAAATGTTGTTGGACATACAGCATCCTCATCCGATGTTTGTTTAGTTGGCATCAAAATTTTGATGGCAACCAGAAACTTTGCACTGATGAGAATGATGTTGGTTCGATGGTTTGGTCATTGGTCCAGTAATATGCATCAACGACCATCCGAAAAGGAAGTATCATCAGACATACAACATCCTTGTCAGATGTTTGTTTAGTTGGCATCATAATTGTGACAATAGCCAAAAAATTTGTACCGACAAGAATGTTGTTGGTCCAACGATTTCATCGTTTGTGCAAAGTTTAGTTGCCGTCGTAATTCTGATGGCTATTTATTTTAAAAAAAAATAAAAAATAAGATTATCATCTAGGCATATAGCACACCTCATTGATATGTACAACGAATGGTATTCTATCCCCATCAGCTACCAATAGGGGGCATAGGTTCAAGCTAATATGAGGTGCACTGGTTTCAAGCTAATATAAGGCGCACCATGGTTGAGATGGTCCAACTCCTAAGAGGATTGTATGAACCACTGAGTACTGGTAAACCTATTAAAAATTGTGT
The DNA here is from genome assembly GCF_030272615.1 of Cryptomeria japonica. Classification (NCBI taxonomy): domain Eukaryota; kingdom Viridiplantae; phylum Streptophyta; class Pinopsida; order Cupressales; family Cupressaceae; genus Cryptomeria; species Cryptomeria japonica. Next base: position 499,508,597 of record NC_081407.1, on the reverse strand, counting down.
TGATATGGAATTAGCTAACCCAAATACAAGAGCCTTTAAAGCCAATTTTCTGGAAAAGGAAGGGACAACACCAATGGAAGAAGGGCAACCTAATCAGGGAGATGAAATGACTTTCTCTACTTTATCTAAGTTAGTTGTTCTTGTTCTTCTTTGTTCTATTCATAAGTTAGTTGTATGAGTCACATTTGGTTTGCAATGACTTTATCTACTTGAAACCTACTTTGGATGTTTTTCTTAAGCTTTTAGCCTTTGACTCCCTTGCATTTTTTCAACATTGCCCCCCATCAGGTTTCCATTTTAGGTTATCAACCTAATGGGAATGGTACAACTCTATCTTAGTAGAAAAATCCATTTGCCTTCAACATATTCTCCCCAAGTTTGGTATCTAGCTCGAATGACCATTTATCATATTCTATAAAAACTGTAGTACCATAAAAATTTAATAGCACCAATCACATAGAGGTTCACATTCACTAGAATCAAGAGCTTATTCACAGACCAATTGTTCATATCCAACACCTCCTAAATTCCAAATAGATGTCAACACCTTCACAAAACACTTTACAATAAGTTTAAGGTATACTTAGCCCTTCATTTCTCTCTACTTGGGTGTTTTTTTTTCCATTATTTATGAGTTGGGTTTTATCTCTCTTTTTGAAGGGGTTTCTTCTCTTGAAGCATTTCTATGCTAAGCTCACTCTCTCTTTCTCACATTGTGTTTGTGGTGAATGATTGAGGGTCTAATATCTCCATGTATCAGACATTTAAGGACAACAAGATTGAATATACACCATATTCAATGAATAGAGATTAATTCACCTTGTGTTTGGTGACAGAGAGATGTGTGGGGGCCCTATGCATCTGATCAACAAGGTTGGAGATCATGTTGTAAAGGAAGAACACAAGCACTATTGACTGTCCTAGAAGGATAGACTGTGACAAATTGAAATTACTAGTGTCATTGCTGCAAAATAGAGTCTTGTTAGAGGGTTTGGGAGGTTGGAAGTCCCAGAGACTGGTCCTAGTTCTTGTGTAGGTTCTGCAAGTCAGTTTCAAGGGGTTTTTTTAAAAGGCATAGATGTGTTGATTTGGCCTTTGGCCATCAACATTGACAGTCCTAATTACAAAGTACTATTAACCATCAATGATAGTATGTGTGGCATTGTTGAGATCCACTAATTTGCACTTGTTATGATGTCACAAGCCCAAGACTAGTTTACCATGATGTTTATATTGACTTGTAATGTTGGATCAAGCGTTGAAAGGGTGATCAAAGTCTAGTGGCCAATAGATGTGTCCAAGGGTACCCATAAAGGATGGGATATGAAACCATTATCATTGTGAATTGAAACACTTGTGAATTTTTAATTTGTGAATTCTTATGTTATGGATTTGTTGCTTATTGTTACACAAAGTAGTTTACACAATTGAGGAAGGATATGCAACAACTCCTTTAATGAAAGCATCCATTAAAACTCATAGTTGTTGTCACCTCATGAAACTTTATGATTGCAAGATAAACATAGGATGGGTTTGTTAAAAAGGCTTTATAATCTCTCAAGAAAATGTGATTGGCATGGTGAAACCCTTGTGAGAAAAAAACCACACCAAAGAGAACAATGCTTGTGTTATTCCTTCAAATGGGTTACAAGAATACTTCTCTCTAAATTCCTCTAGGACTTTATTACTGCTACAACCTACAAAACAACTTGTCTAGCCTCCTAGACCAAGCTCCAATTCACAAAATAAATAAAGGTGAAAACATGGGATGGTTTTGCAAAAGATTTTACAAGCCCAATTTCACATCTCACCAATGCAAAAGGTATGCATTTTGATTTCATAGTATATAATGGTTTCTCAACTTGTCTATTATGTTTGTCACTTGAGGATAGGCCAATGGGGAGATTGTTAAATTTATTTGTTGAAGGGTTTGGGGGAACTCTATGAATCACTGAACACTTTCTTATCAATAATGAGATTTGTGGTATTTTTTTCTTTATTGAGAGGTAGAAATCTTTATAGCTTCTCTCATTAAAACTTCCAAAACACATTTGTTTTTGCTAATTCACATAGTTTGATGGTGCAGGAGCACCCTAGGGACCTAGGTTTGGCCAAAATGGTCAAAATTTGAGATTTTTATTTTTTTTTGTGTTATTTTATGTAAATAAGGCCATTTGAGGCCATTATGATGTATTTGGACCTAATTGGGAAAGTTTGAGGTCCATTGGGCAAAAATTGTAAAAAGTTGTCATTATTGTCATGACTACTTTTTAAAATTTGGTTGGGAGGTTGGTTTTTGGTGGTTTGAGATTGTAACCCACTTGGATGGGCATAGATATTCCTTTTTCACACCACCCAAGTTTGTCTTGTTGAATTTTGAAAGTTTTACTAAATGAAGTTGGAGATTTTTGTTCATACAAAAATGTTTCAGTTTGATTCTCATTATTTTTAATTGTGAAATTCATCATACTTTCATTAGAAATCGATTGGATATGGTAGAGAAGTGAATTACCTTCATTTCATCTTTTTTAGCACTGAGATCCATTGAAATTTAAAGAAGATATCACTATTTTTTGAAAAACTATCAAAACACTCACTAGGGTTTCCAATGAGCGGGGAAAAAATGTATTTTTGGCCTTTTCACCATTAAAAACTCACACCACTAGTTGGAAAGGCTCTTGTAAATATGTATTTTCATTTCTCTTGCTTACGGGTCTCCAAAACCTCTCAGACACACGCTAGACTTGACTGATTGGTCTAATAGTCTCCATGTATTGAACCTCTGGGATAACAGCATAGAGAAAGTGCAATATAAGATAGGTGAGAGTGAAGTACCTTGGATGGAATGTTGGAAGAGATGTGTGGGACCCCTGCACACCCCATAGAAGCATTTAGAAGCCATAAAAAAGTGCCATAGACCAAATATTAATGACTTTCCTAAGGGTACCAATTGTGACAATCATAATTTTACCAGTGATACTGCCTACTCAAACAAGTTGTGTTTGGAAACCCTAGGTGTGGATATGTAATGGTAATGAAATGTCCTAAGAGTAGCCCTTACACTAGTATGCACAAACCTTTGTGTCACAATGGTGTTGGTGTGGCCTTGGGCTAATGGTTGTTGACTATTACAATTAGGACAATGATCTCAAACACAATTTACGATGTTTATTACTCTAATGTCCCATTATACTTGTATATATTTTCACAAAACAATGAACAACCCAACCATAGCTATTAATAAGATTTCCCCATAAAATGCATGCAAAATGTATCATCATTGATAGGATAACTGACTTGCATTTAGTAAGAGACCTCAATGAGTGGAGTTTCATGTTTAAAAGAGTACTTGCAATAAATATATTGAAATTAACGAGACATTATGCATTAAAAAATCCACAAGTAAGATCTAATATTTATGAATGAAATTACAAATCAATCTAAGTTACATGTTTGATATCTTACTTATATCATGGCAACATAAAATGTATATATGCACTCAACATACCTATTTGCTTGTTTATTTGAGAATGTTGCTAGGAATTAATAGGCGAATGATACATTGATCTACACATGAATCACTTGTACTTTCTTGAAACTTTCATACCTTGGTCAAGGCCTTGTACCCCCTAACACTTGAAGATTGTTTCCACCCTCTTGATTACTTGAATTCCATTCTCAAATCACACTAAATCACAATATTTAGTACAAAATAGTGACCATAGCCAAGGAAGCCCAAATTTACTCATACTCAACATAATAAGAAATAACTAAATCATCTGGACCATTATTCATAACATAACCTCTTTTCACATCATGGAAGGTGAAAATTACAAGGATCACGCTTCTTTGAAGGAGCCATTGTTCAAAGCCACCAAACTATCAACAAGAGTAGAAGCTATTAGGCTCATACAATTTTAGGACATATAAAGAGTCACCTTAAAAAACCCACACTAATTGCAAAAGATCAAAATCTTTCGTAGAACAAAAGTACAATATAACATAAGGATGGTGATAGACTATCAAATAGAAGAATGATCTCCTTATCCTTAACTACTCCCAAAATATTAATTATCATATAGAAAATATATATTAAAAAACATTTAACATCTAAAATATAATGTTGTTATTCTTTTCCTCTGTCAATTTTGTTCCATCAAATCTTTTATCTTATACTCTTTTAAAAGTAGTGAACCTTACCAACAATAGAAATGAGGTGGATGTTGATTTTAAATTTTAAAATAAAAAGTGGTGAGCATGATCAATGATGCTAAGGTTCTATTCATATTGTGTAACAAAGCACAATAGGCTAGGGATAGGAAAGATTGACTTGCTACTCTTCAATTTCATATGGTAGTTTAATATATATTGTGGACTTTTTTAGACCAAACGTCTTAATATATATTGTATTAAATGTCTCTTTGTGGGACTATGTGCCCACCATCCATCCTCTCTTTTATACATGACAATACATTTATTTTCATTGACCAAAGGTGGACAAAAATATTTCACTGAAAGGATATCTTAACCAATTCTCGTTGAATCAGTAGCGAAAAAAAAAAATGAAAAATTGTTGAAATATAATCTTCACAATTCTGCCATCACAAGTGCAAACAATCCAGTGAGGAGGACAAATCTGAATAGTGTGATGAGGCTCGATATATACATTCATATCTTTAACTTGGTACTTACCTAATCGAATGAACAAAAACATTACATAATTATTATGACCATTTTACTACAATATTTATAATTAAATGTAGATGATTATATTTAAATGATAAAATACCTGGAATAATCATTGCTAATATTATGTGCTCCCTCTTTATTGACATCCATGGAGGAATATTATTGTCGATAACAAAAATAGGTCACACTGAGTAAATAGATCTCATCTCTCCAAATGGATTGACACCGTCCGCTACTAATGAAAGCTTGAGATTATGAGGTTGTTCTTTAAAGTGTGGCCACTTTTCCTCTATGTCCATAAATGTTGAACCATCCATAGGAATTCAAATAATGTCATCTCAACTTCTATTGCATGCATGGCAATCCATAAATTGTTCCAAGCTAGTGCACTTGAATAATCGATGCATACATGGAATAATGGGAATACAGTGAAGAACCTTGCGAGGAACCCTTTTTCTATTTGATCTGTTCGATATCTACTGATATGACATTCAGGGCATTCAGTTTGAAATTCATGTTGTTTGTGATATATAATATGATCATTGGGACAAGCATCTATTGCTTGATACTCCATTCCAATATCTTTCATAATGGCAGATAATTCTTGGTATGAGCAAGGTAGAATATTTGATGGTGATAACAAAAACTCACCTATCAATCTACAACAAAAAAATATAATTTGTTAATATAAAGAATATTAATGGTACATCATGATTCACCATTTATTATGACATATATGGCATACCTTAACATACGTGAGATTGTTATGTTGGCTAAACCATTCATAACCTTCAAGTTCACCAAAAACAATACAACAGAGAGAAGAGTTGTCTGGGAGCCTTCGTAAAGGGCCTCAGATGCCTTCTCAAGTAGAGGGACATCATGAACAACATCAAGGTCATCTTCATCATCATGATCAACTTTTCTAGTACTAAATGTTTCATGGATCAATGTATTTGTACCATCATCTTCAATTATGTTTTGTGGCTCATGATCGTCATCTTCCATGGGATCATTATCTTCAGCTTCGATATTCACACCTCCATGTTCCTCCACTTTGAAAACCATATTCTTTGGGTTGTTTTGATCCATATCATGTGCTCCAGGATGCTCAACCCATATAAAATTGATAAACATAAATAAACCATGATCATGATCTCATCATCAAGTGATTACTTATGTATATAAATTATTAAAATGATATAATGAAAAACTTACCAATGGATGATAATCATGTCCACCTTCAATGTGACCATGCAACCTACAATGTTTCTTAGCTGTTTTGATTAGAAGTCTTCTAGTCTTTAACCACTTACAAATTTTGAAGGGACAATAACATTTTCCATCACCTTTTCTTTTCAAGTTAGACCACAATCTAGCAATTTTCTCCTTATTTTGTTGTTTGTTGATATTGTCTGACATGGTCTTTCTTCATAGGCAAAAAAATCAGGCTATAGAACTAGTTATATATAAGTTGAAATCACGTTTCAGTATAATATACCAAATTAAATTACTTGAACTTAGAAATTATGCAAATTGAACCAAAGCCATTTAACACTCATTGATGGCCACAAGGCCAAATTAATGTATCTACGCTTCAAACTCCTTACTCTAGGCTTGGAGGACCCTACAACAGGTCTATTAATTTTATTATTATAATTATTTTTTAATGGATGAGGATCTATATTATCATTTCCAAAATAGTGTTATTCATATTCACAAAAAGAAAGGTAAGTGGAAAGAGTGGCATCCTGTTGTGATGTATTCACACATCGCCCCATTGCAAATGGGGACCCCCACTTTTTCACTTTCTAGTTTAGTTGTCTTAGCTTAGTTGGTTGTTGTCGAGTCTTTGTTGTTAACCTTTTGTTTGTAGTTGCTCAGGAGTTGGCCAAGTCTTTCCCTTTGAAATGAAGTGAGGTTTAACATTCCCTTTGCCCAGCCAAGGTATAATTCTTTCCACTTCTATCGATCTTGTCAGTGGGTGCCCAAACCCAATCACTCCCATTTCCATTTCCTCCTATTTCCACCTCCCCTAACACTCTTCACTTCCATTTACCATACTTTCTAACTCACCTACCTTCTTATCCTCTATCCTTTATCCATCTTTCATACCCCATGCCTTAACCTCCTTCACATCTTAACTTAAACCTACCCTTCCATCTTACACCCTCACCTCCCTCCACTAACTTCCTTTCCACCTTACCCCTACCCCTATTCTATCCTAGCATCTCCCCTCTCCTCATACCTTATATCTCACACTCCCCTCCACAATACCTACCCCTTTATTCCCCTAAAATCACCTATTCTAACCCGCATCCCATAAGTCTTACTTCCTTTATTTCCCTAAGCTTACCTCTACCACACACATATTAACCTACCCTTTCCATCTTATCATAACCTACCCCTATCCTAGCCTACCCATATCATATCCCTATCCTAACCTACCACCCTACCCCCTTACCCTTTTTACTCTCCCCTTATAACTCCCATTATAACCTACATCCCCTTTAACCTTTCATTACCCCCTTATACCTCCCACTCCACTTTATTCCCCAACATATCCTAACTCCAACCCCTTCTACCTCCCACATCCTAAAACTCTTCCCCCCCCAATGTATCTCATTCTTCCATCATTTATATCCCTTATGTTCCCCTTTCCTCACACATCCCACTCCCTCCTCTTTCTCCACATAGCAGCTATCCTTAACATTTCCTACTACTCCCCCATCTTTTTTCTCTCCACTGTATCATATCATCCTTTTGGGCAAGAGCACCTAGCACAAGATGGCCACCATGAAGCCAATTTAGTAATAGGTCAAGTTTTTTGAGTTTGGTTATGAATAAGGTCTTAGAAGACTATACTTCATGTAATAAATGTCATTAAGACCATTAGATGGTGTATTGAGTCCTAGTGGGGGTCATGATGATCAATATTGTCAAAATTGTCACTATGTTGCAAATATGTCTCAATGGGTCAAATGTGATGTTTAATGATATGTAAATGTCTTATAGACCTATTTGAACATATTTATATCATTTTTGAGTCATAGTGGTCTTGGGTTGAGTCTAGGAATAATTTTTGACAAAGTTGCTAATATTTTCAACATTGTCAAAGCAACGTTTTGTGCATTTTATGAGCAATTAGGTGTTAGTTTGTTGAGACAAGTTTAAAAGGTGGTTCTAAAAATTGAGGGAGGATTTTTATTTTTTTAATAAGCCACTCTCAACGACCAAGGGTTAGTTGAGCATTGTAACTAAGCACAATTAATGAATATCTCAGTTTTACCTTGCAATTTCTGAGTTCTTTAACGTTGAAAACTGCTATATTGGAGTTTGGAATTCCTTATCATGTTATTTTTCTTTAAAAATCTCTTGAATGTGTTATAGGGGTCAATCCTCTCCAATATCCCTTTGGTTTCATCTTGTTTCGTTCTGTATTGCAAAAGTTATAGCCAAATTGGTGACAATTGCCAAAAACCTAGTCTAGGGTAACCCGAGGAAAACTAAAATGCATTAGGGGTCATTTACATTTTGATAAATCCATTTAAAGACATGGGATGACCCATAAAATCATGTATTTTTTTTTCTTAATCATTTTTGGGTCTCATGAGCATTTTGGCACATGCAAATATGTGGAAGGTGTTGATTTTTGTTTCTTTATCTGAGAACACAGTGTATGCATGGAGTTTGGATGGTGTAATTGACTCAAGGGTCCTTGAATGGTCTTGTTAATGGATTGGGGAATTTTTGAGGGAGTTATAAACATAATCCAAGTGTTTGGTGACCAAAAATGCCCATCAATCCATGAGGGTGTATGACTGTCCTAAACCTTGCATTGACTGTCACAATTTGACAGTGAGTTGAGTTAGTCCATTAGCGAGATTGGGAAGGAGTTTGGTATTGAGTTTGGTGTTGGCGGAAGTTTTAAGGAGGTAAAATATCATCATAATTAATGAGAGAGTGTTGTGAAGAATAATGGCCATGAAAGGAGTGACTATCCTAAGTGCTTGAGACTGTCACAAACAGTGAGTGTTGCAGCAGTGAATCTTCCTTTGACCTTTGGGTGGTTGGGAGGGTAAAGACCCATGGTGGTATATTTTGAGTGGTCCTTGTAAGAGTGTCAGAAAGTACATTGGTTTTTGGATATCTAATAAATTTTGTGAGTTGAGTACTAAGGGGGATTATAAGACCCAATTGAAGGAGGATTTGTGTGAATAAGGGTTGAGGATGTTGGTGGTGATTGAATGTTGGAGAGTTGGATTGTGACTTAGACATGTTTATTTGTCCTATTTGAGTTTGATTCAATGGATGGGTGAGGGTTGGTGAGTATGGGTGTGTTTTGGGCTATTGAATCCTTTTGACTAACTTGTGGCCTTGTGAGGGGTCTTGTGAGTAAGTGAAGGGTTGACGCCTAATTGAATAGGTGAGTTGGGAGAAATATCTCCCTAGTTGGTTGAGTTTATTGGATTCTCTACATCACCATGCCTTTTTGCTATCAATCCATTCAAACTTCCACCCAAAGATTTAATCTTGTCAAAGTTCAAAATAAATTTCCTTGTTGTCCTTACTATCTTGCATCAACTTTCGTATCACTAGGTAGTCTTTTGCTTAGAACGATCATCTTCCATGGTAGGATACCATCTCAGTCCCTTAAGTTAAGTTAGCTTACCTTTAGAATTTATCATTTCCTAATCAAGTTGTTCAAGGGGAAAATGTCACTAATCAAGTTGAAATGTCGATTTCTCAATCTGCCTAAGCTAAAAGGTTAAAATAAATTGAAAAAGATAGAACAAGGCTACAAGAAAATGAATCATTGGTATTACCTAAACCCACATTATCAACAAAATATAAAAATAACCTTGTATGTAAATAATTTATCATGCCAAAATTGCTAATTCTAACATGAAAATGAGACCAAGGAAAGCTCTAGAACAACAACTACTATTCATTCATATGTTCCTTATTAACCTCAATCACCACGAAAGATGCACAAATTGATTATAAAAAAGAAGATGTTTCATAAATGTAAATATTAATTCAAGACTAAGGAAAATGAAAGAAATAGAATAATACCAAGCAATCAAAAAAGAATACCAATACTATTGCAAACTATGAACTTCATTTCCATTAATTCTTCAAAATATACCAGCAAAGCACAACCTATTGCTAAATGTCTTTTGAAATAAAAAAAACTAAGTAGTGTTACTAAACTTGGACCTTAAATAATCAATTCTTAGACCCTCAAAATGAATTTTGAAATTACATTTATAGGGAAACTTTTTCCTCAAAATTAGAGATTAAAATCCACCCAAAACCTTATCAAACTAAGAGGTGCAATCAACACACAAGATACTAGCCTACAACTGAACTAAGAACTATAAGTTGACCCATGAAAATGAAATATAAGTTAGGAGGAACTTAGACTATGGAGTCAAAGAAGCATGGAGAATAAGAAAAAGAGGATTTATCTAGGCCCCCACCCCCAAGATGACTCCTCCAAAATTTTAAACTTAAGTGCACAAGCAACAAGATGAAGAACATGTTATCACTATTTTGAAAATTAGGTATTCTTGTCCCATAATTGGCTAAAATCTGCAAAGATGTGTTTGACATAACCTTGTTGCCTCTGTGTTGTTTGGGTCAAAGAGGGTTTAAGGTTTTTGAAAGATTTAACCCTTCCCATGTTTTGAAAAACCTTGCGTTCTATTCCTGCATTAATTTTTCCACTTAAGTGGAAGGGTCGCTCTGTCATGAAAGTGTCCCCCCCTTTAGGTTTTCCCTAGGCTATCTTTTAAATATTTTCAATTTTTACGCCTTTTCCTATGTCTTGTTTTAATTTTTGTCGGGCTTCTTAACTATCATGCAAGTCAAGGTTGATCCTACAGTATGCATTGTTTCGCTAGGTGAAGATGCCTGCAGTTTAGTGTTCCAAAGGATTGTTCGTTAGGTAAAAGGAATGACTCTTGTATTGGATCCAATGGCTCACGTTGCTTCACTAGCCCAAGATACATGTGATTTACCCTCTACGAAGTAGCGAAAATGTGGAGGGCCCAGACAAGGTGGTCACAAAAAGGCTAATAGGCAAGCAGTTTCCAAAGATCTAATGATTGTCGTTGCTTCACGAAGAAGAGTTCCCCAAGGTTTAGTGTTTGCAAAATAGCGAAAGGGTTGGTGGGTTCGAAAGATAGGCAAGTCATGACTTTAAAGTCTGATCAACTTGAAGTTGATCGAATGGCTCATGTGGATTCGCAACCCCAAATCAAATGGAGTTTACCATTCGCAAAATAGCAAAATGACATGGCAAGATAGGTGGGTCACTTGGTTGAGGGAAATGATGACTTGTCAGATGCACATGGCTCCAAAGGATTGCTTGGGGCCCGCTTTAATTTAACCGATGATGGTGTTGAAACTCATGGTGAAATAGAACACGTGGCGGTCCTAGAATGGAGTCCGATGGAGTTCTTGAGTGAATACGAGACTGGCACGTAAGATTCATTCGCCAGTAATGAAACAAAGCAAGTGGTTTCCAAGTCGGCGGCCCACTTTAAAGGTTTGAGTACATTAAATGGTGTACATCTCAAGGTGGATCCAACGATGGGCATTGTTTCACAGCCCAAAGATTCAGAGTGGTTAGCTTTCACGAAACAACAAAGACCGCTAGTAGTGATGGTGGTGCACGGTTAGCAAAAAGGACTGTTGGTCACCGTAAGTGGTAAAGATCGAGCAAGTGGAAAATGATCAGACGACCAGCGTTGTTTTACATGATCAAAGTGCACAAGGTTTAGTGTTCGCAAAGTAGAAAAAAGAAGGTGGTGCCAGTTACTAATATAGAAGGATCGAAAGAGTAAAAGAAGTGCAAGTTTCCAAGGATCCAACGAACGTCTTTGCTTCATGAAGGAAAGGTGCGGGGGTTTTAAACTCTGTGAAATGGAAAAATAACAAAATAGGGAAATACTCAAAAAAGTGGTGATCCGTTGGAGCCCATTTTTTAATTCAATTTGCGAATTCAATTCTGAGTTGATGGCCGAAGCATGCGGGATTAATGTATCAATTCATTGCCAAGTTGCCATATTAAGGTCCACATCAATTGAATATTGGCACCATTTCGACGAGTTTGTTGCAGAGGAGCTGGTCCAGAGAAAATTTCTTCAGAGAGTAACAGGTTTTTTTGTATCTTGCTTGCTAATTACAAATTAAAAATTGGTTCTTTACTGTGTGCTTTCCTTATCAGAGTTTTGTTTGAATCTCAATTGATATAATTGCATTCACGAGATGGCACCAAGAAGGGAGTTCACAGGGAAGGTAAATTATCAAGATAGCAATATATGTGATGACTTCCTAGAACAATTGACCATGTCCTCAAATGCTATGACCAAAATCAAAGAATTAGTTCCTAAAGCCCCCCGTCTAAGGATTGGAGACGTTTTATATGACAAGGGTAGATGGTTAAGGGATTCACAGAAAGGGATTTCAGGGCTAGGTCTTTTTAAAGTGGGATTCAGTCAGAGACATGACAGTGCCCCAATGAATAGCATATGGGAACTAGATGTGGGGAAGCTCGTAGTCCCTAGGGTTTTTATGGATGTAGACTTGCTAACATAGATCACACACAATTATGATCCTATTGCTAGATGTGTGAGGAATGTCAATGGAGGAGCCCTGATAGAGATCAATGATGATGAATTCAGGAATGTTTTCAAGCTTAGTGAGGCATCAAATTTATTAGAGCCTATTGATTTTGTAACATTGGCCCAGGTTTATGATGTGCAGAAAGATCACCTTAGGAGTGGCCCTTTGAAGGAGTTTTTTGTTAAAATAGGAGGGTTAATTGTAGTGGGCCCTAGCACCATGGAACCCTTCTCCCTGAATTTGTTCACTTTAAGGGCCAAGGGCATGTATTGGTCACTATGTACATCTTGAGGTGGATCCAATGATGGGCGTTGTTTCGCAGCCCAAAGATTCAGAGTGGTTAGCTTTCGCAAAACAGCAAAGACTGCTAGCAGTGATGGTGGTGCACGGTTAGCAAAAAAGAATGCCGATCACCGTAAGCGGTAAAGATCGAGCAAGTGGAAAATGATCAGATGACCAGTGCTGTTTTGCATGATCGAAGTGCACAAGGTTTGGTGTTCACAAAGTTGCAAAAAGAAGGTGGTGCCAATTGCTAATACAGAAAGACCGAAAGAGTAAAAGCAGTGCAAGTTTCCAAGGATCCAATGAACATCATTGCTTCGCGAAGGAAAGGTACGGGGGTTTTAAACTCTGCGAAATGGCAAAATAATGAAACAAGGAAATACTCAAAAAAGTGGTGATCCATTGGAGCCCATTTTTTAATTCGATTTGCGAATTCAATTCTGAGTTGATGGCCGAAGCATGCGGGATTAATGTCTCAATTCATTACCAAGTTGCCATATTAAGGTCCACATCAATTGAATATTAGCACCATTTCGATGAGTTTTTTGCAGAGGAGCTGGTGCAGAGAAAATTTCTTCAGAGAGTAACAGGTTTTTTTGTATCTTGCTTGCTAATTACAAATTAAAAATCGGTTCTTTACTGTGTGCTTTCCTTATTAGAGTTTTGTTTGAATCTCAATTGATATAATTGTATTCATGAGATGGCACCAAGAAGGGAGTTCACAGGGAAGGTAAATTATCAAGATAGCAATATATGTGATGACTTCCTAGAACAATTGACCATGTCCTCAAATGCTATGGCCAAAATCAAAGAATTAGTTCCTAAAGCCCCCTGTCTAAGGATTGGAGACGGTTTATATGACAAGGGTAGATGGTTAAGGGATTCACAGATAGGGATTTTAGGGCTGGGTCTTTTTAAAGTGGGATTCAGTCAGAGACATGACAGTGCCCCAATGAATAGCATATGGGAACTAGATGTGGGGAAGCTTGTAGTCCCTGGGGTTTTTATGGATGTAGACTTGCTAACACAGATCACACACAATTATGATCCTGTTGCTAGATGTGTGAGGAATGTCAATGGAGGAGCCCTGAAAGAAATCAATGATGATGAATTCAGGAATGTTTTCAAGTTTAGTGAGGCATCAAATTTATTAGAGCCTATTGATTTTGTAACATTGGCCCAGGTTTATGATGTGCAGAAAGATCACCTTAGGAGTGGCCCTTTGAAGGAGTTTTTTGTTAAAATAGGAGGGTTAACTGTAGTGGGCCCTAGCACCATGGAACCCTTCTCCCTAAATTTGTTCACTTTAAGGGCCAAGGGCATGTATTGGTCACTATGTCAGATCCTTGGGGAAGATGATGAAACAACCATGCCAACCCATTATATGTTAATGATGGCACAAATTCTGAACCCCTCTCTAGTAGTGACATTTGATTATGCACCTTACCTCACTGATGCAATTCATGTAGGGCTTGTAGGGATAAAAAATAGTAAGGTGGATAGACCTTTGGGATGGTATTCTCTTCTAATGCACATATTTTTGTTCAAAGGATCTGATTATTTCGCTAAGGAAATGGATTTGATCAAAGAAAAGGAAGGTGAGGAGATGCTTGTGCAACTGTGGAGCACAATTTTGTCTTGGGACAAAGAGGATGCCAGTTATTTGAAGTTTGATAGATGCTTTGCATCTAGGCTTAGGATTCTTCTATGCCCACAGAAGCCTAAGATCCCAAAGGCTCTTTTGCAGTTCCTCAGGCCTAAGGAGTTTGTTGAAGGTGTTAAGATTGTTCGTAATTGGGGTGATATGTATTTGTACCCTGTTTCTACAGTTTTCAGAGTTTATGGTTTCAGAGGCACTCCATATTTATTGCCTTATCAAGTCCAAATGAAAATAGGGATTGCCGAGGTCTTAAGGCAAATTGGAGGTGTGCAAGAGGCAGAGCTGACAAATAGGGGTAAATGGACTATTTTCCCAATTGTTACCATGGCCTATCAATTCGTGATCACCAAAGGTGGTTGGAAATTCTTTGATGACTTTTTTCAACCATATAGGTTGTCTACTGCAGTAACCAGGTTTGCTAACCCTGAGGATTTTTTCAACGGTATGTTCAGGAGAAGAGCAGTATGCAAAGGTAGGCCACACCAATTTCATTTCCCTAAGGACCTAATTAGAAATGAATTCAGTTTGGATGAGTAAGAATTGAGGAAAGAAAAGTGGGTGGCATACAAAAAAGGTCTGGATTTCATTAATCAATTTGATAGCAGTTATGACCCTCTGTCTAGCTTCAACCCCTTTGAAGAAAAGATCAAATTATTAATTCTTTACTTTTAAGATTTAATGCAAACTCTGAAAGAGAAGAGGGAGGCTATAATAAGAGATAACCCTGACAAGGCTAAGTTAGTTCTTGCTAAGCCTGCCTTTGCTAAAGACATCCCTCCTGGTGATTATGTGATGCACAAAAAGTCAAAATATAGTGTATTGATGTCGGTAACAGGTGAGCCCTCCACTTCAAGAGGGAAGAGAACAATTGAAGATGTCATTGACATCCAAGAATCCCGTAAAAGGCAGAGGGTGGGGAAAGAAGTGCAAATAGATGAATCTTTGTACTCTCCATCTCAATCCCCTATCCATATAGGAGATGAATAGGAAATAGAAAAATAGTTAGTGCAGTTAGGAAGCCTCAGAGAGATTGCTTACACCTATGAAGAGACACAAGAGGGAATGCCAGAAGAGCCACCTAGTGTCGAGATGAACTTAACTAAAGATGAGTTGAAAGGTAAAGAGTTAGACCTGGCTGTCAAGCAAGCTAGTGAAGAGTTCCTAGCTGACAGCAATTTTTTCACAACAGGGGCATTCATGCAATTTGTATGGAAACAAAACATTGAACAATTCAAGGCAAGGTGTGAAAAGAGAATGAGTGAGCAGCCTCACAAAGATACAACCTTAGTGGATCAAGAAGTTAAACAAGAAATGATGGCTGAATTCAAAGCCATCACTCCTGAAGCAGGAAGGGATATGGTGTCAAAGGCTGGTGTTCTACTCCTCCCTGAATGGGATATAGTGGATGCCTTGGTACTTGAAGCAGTCAGGAAAGAGAACAAGCCTATGGAGGGAGTGACATTCAGAAAAGATAATGCTACTCTGATCATGTGGTCCCTAAAGAGGGATGAAAGTAGAAAAAGAAAGGATACCTTAGGATCTAGTTTTCTAGGAGGCATGATAGTAAGAAGAGTTCAGGATACAGGGGTGGTAGAGGCTGCTAGCATAGTTTTAGAAATTGCAAAATTCAATGTAGCAGTGGTAGAAAAGAAGGCAAAGGAAAAGGCTAATCTCTAGTTGAAATTAGAAACAATCTTGAAGGCTTATAATGAGGCCAAAGAAGGAATAGCTAACCGAGATAACATCATTGCTGAATTGAAGCATCAATTGGCAAGATAGTACCATCAAGGTGAGTCCTCTACTCTAATGATACCTTCTTCTCCTACACAACCTCCACCTACCAGTCCTATTATAGAATTTCCCCCTTCTCCTATGCCTTATGGTTTTCAACCAGCTGAGACCATTCAACATGAATTGGAGAAGTTAAAATAGGCTTAGGTCTTGTTTGCAAATAAATATGAGGAAAAGGTAAAGGCCACAATTTTGAGCTTTGCTGACACAATAGGGTCTTCCATGGTGCACAATAGTATGAAGAAGATTTTTGATATTTGGAATGAGTTCAATGAAGACAAGGCTATTCTGGATCCAATTTTGGATAAGTGGATGCCAAGAGAAGTGGATTTAGAACTTATATGTGCATCCTATGATGAAGCAAGATCAAATGCTATTATTAAATCCACATGTGAGTTAGCAAAAGGTCTGACCAAGTTAGCAGAAGGAAGAACCAATGTGGAGAGGAAAGACAACTTGTATAGGAAAGAATATATTGAGCGTAAATTTGAATTGTTTCCTAGGGGTTTTGTTAACCAAAATTAGTTGAAGGACGAATAGGTATGGCTTGATGAGCTGGGAGATAACTTGTCTCTAAGGGTGAATGGAATCATTAATATAGATGACACATCCCTATTTGTCAAGATAGTTGAAGAAACAGAAAAGATCAAGTCACATTATGGTTTTTTGAATTCAGAGGTTAATAAAGTGATAAACTCTTGGGAAAGGTTGGTTAAGTTGAAGGAAAAAATTGTTGGCTACTCATGGCCTGCTGATGACATATTCCAAGAGTGGACCAAGAAGTATGCGGTAGAAGAAGAAGGAATCTCAGAGCACTTAGAAGATGCTACGGAGGAGCAACAAACTGAAGAGGTCATTGATATTGAAAAGAACTTGTAATTGTTTCTTGGAGGACATTGCAGTTTGTAACAAACTTTTCTTAGGAATTTCCAAAGCTTGTAAGCATCCATGATGTTATAAATGGATACCAGGACTAGTAGAAAGGGAGATCACAAGAATTTTTGTAAAGAAACTCTGCAGAAATATATCTTGGTTTTTTCTAGCTATCACAGAGAATACTTTGAATCATGTAAGATTATTTTCAAAAAAAGAATATAAAGATACAAATCAACACTTTTCAGGCCTAAATTTGTGTTGTCTTCTAGTGTGCACACGTTAATTTGCTGGTTTCATTTGAATAGTCTAGGGTTATTTGTTTGAAAATGGATTGTAAGGCAATCATATGGATGTGTTTGTAGATTTTCTCTTCAAGGGAGAGGAATTAAATATGCATGAAATATCTCTATTAGTAAATCAATTGTTTTCTCATTTTGAATTTGATGAATGGTTTTTGATGCCCTGCAAAATGGACAAGGTTAGCAAATGACAAACAACACAAGACACACAAGAAAATCGTTAGTGTTATTCAATAAAAAACTAATCTAAATAGGCATATCAAGAGAGACACTAAAATCATGCTAATATATCTAACTAATGAAACAAAGATAACGAGGCATCTCCAAATTCCTCTTAGCATGCTCTTAGTTCCTTCTCCCTTGTTCCTCTCCTCTCCAAGTTCCAAAATAGTGTAGCTCTCAACAACTTTTTGCACTATGGATGCTTATGGAGGTTTGAGATTGAAATATTGCTCTAAATGTAAATAAAGAAGCTAATATTAAGCTATTGATACTAAAATGATTGATTTTATCCAAAATGACAAGATATTAGTTAATTATGCTAAAATGCTCTCTTAAAATGCCTATAGCTTAGATGCATACTATAGCATCCTAAACTTGTGACACTTGCAATTTTGACTGCATTTGGGTCTTCACGATGGCGATGCAACGTTAAACCTGCTTGTGACACCAAAAACTGCATTTTTCTGCACCTTGGCATGATCCCTCCTTGCACCCTGCTGTCCCGGGAGGTGGGACCATGGCGCCCAGTGCCCTGGTCCTTCAGGACTAGGGCACCCAGCGCCCTGGTCCCCCAGGACCATGGCGCCTAGCGCCCTGGTCCCTGGCCCTATTTTGGGCCCAGTCTCCTTTTGGGCATCGGGTCTTGAAGTTTGCAAATTGGAAAATAATGTTTCTAGGTCGGCCTAAGGTCGGAAAAATCAGTCTCTCAACCCTAATTGACAAGTATATAAACTACTGTTCCTCTCCTAAAAGAGGAGGAAGGAAATAAGCAAGGGCAAGACGCGGAAGTGATATTCAAACATTCGAACATTCAAGCATTCAAGCATTCCTTCAAGCAATTGAGCATTCTAAGTCTCCATTCAAGGCTAGGTGTTGCATTCAAGACAAGGATTCAACCATTGAAGAGGAGATCACATACAACATACATTACACCTTCGCATGTAAGAATACAAACATTCTTACAACAAGGTTGTAGGTACGCGACTGTAATTGAAGATCTGGAATCCTTGTGTAGAGACGAACAAATCCACCTTCGTTTCACGAATTTTTCAAAGGACCGTGTGCACTCCAGGCGCCATCGTCCCGTCAACTTTCGCTCAAATTTGCAAAACAACACCATCTTGACATTTTACTGCTAATTCCAGGTTCGCAGCTTCATCCCGTATCCCTATCTCTATTTATAAGTGAATCTTTCTTGCTTCTACATACATTCCTAGTTCAATCATTCTATCTATATTCTTTACAAAAGAGGGTATCCTTGATGTCTTAACCCTTGAAACTCATTTAGAATCCAATCTTGCATTGTGTGGGATTGGATCTTGTGGGTTTCAGCCCCTCTTTTGAATGTAAAGTCTCTCCTAAGTGAAAACCATCAACCCTAGTGACCTCCCTTCTCTCTCCTTGGAGTTGGGGAGGGGAGAACAACTAGGGTTCAATTTTTCCGCTTTAGATTTTGGTGAACCCAACGTGAACATCCTCATTCTGATTATTCATGGTTAGATCTAAAAAATTTGCTTCCTTAATTACATTTCCATGTTTGATCTTTTGCAAATTTTAGAGGTTGATTGCATAAAAAACCCCAAAATTTTCTTTTTAGTAATTGAGCTTGTGAAATGTTTAATTGTTAATGCTTGTTTCAGATCTACCCTTCTATTGCAAATTGTCAATTCATATTTGTGCTTTAATTCTGAAAATTAAGTGGTTAAGTGTCAAAACCCTAATTTTTTTAAAACCCTCTTGATTCAACCTTTGACTGATAATTTCACTGATCAAAACACCTCCAAATCGGCTGTAACTTTGGATTCCGCAATAAAATCACAATATCTTTCATCCCTGAAAATTTGGAAAAAAGTTGCGAGGACCGTGTGCACCCCGAGCGCCATCGTCCCCGACATTTTTTCCAAAATTTTGGGAGCTAGATCTTACTGTATTTTTCTGCTAAAATCTAGAATTTTGGCTGATTTTATCAATTCTAACACTTTCAAAATTAAAGTCAAAGTTGGTCTAGTGATTGCTTGGATTAAGGCTTCTAATCATTCAAAAATTGTTGAAATTAAAATTCCTATCAAAATTGTGTTTCTTACAGTCCTAAATCTGAAAATTGTGTTGGCATTCATTCGAAATTTCAGTGCTTTATTCAAATTTTTACAATTTGTGACTTTTGAAATTAAGTGTTTAATTGCGGCAACTTTGATTTCCGCTTTCAAATTTGAATTTTGCATGAAATTGAGTCAACTTTTAAATTTCAAAGCCTGCATTGCTTTCAGCATTCCCTCTAAAATCATAAAATTCAAAATTCCAGTTTCCCTCTTTTTTTCAAAATTCAAATTTTACATTTTTCAACAATCTTGGTAGGGTTCAATTTTGAGATTGCAACTTTAATTTGGCCTATCTATAGATCGTAAAATCACTCAATTTTTTCAGATTGGCTTTAAAATCATCATAACTTTCATCCCTGAAAATTTTGAAAAAAGTTGCGAGGACCGTGTGCACTCCGTTCGCCATGGTCCCTGACATTTTTTCTGAAATTTCGGGAGATTGTCCTGATTGTATTTAACAGCTTAAATCTAGGAGATTGGCTGATTTTATTGAAATTTGTTACCTATAAAATTAAAAATCTTCTCTCTCTCTTTAGTGCATGAGTTTTACAACAATAAGCCCTACTTACACTATTCCCATTAGACGAAGCCTTAGAATTAAGTCTTTCCAAGGTTTAATTACTGAGGAGATGGAACCTAATTTGAATGGCCTTTTTAATGAGGACATGGGTAATTCCTCTAATCCTCTTAATGATGAAGAAGCTCTCCATGAGGTTTCTGTAGAACAACTTTTGAAATTGGATAACCAATTTGATGATTTTCGACAATGGATGTCTCAAGAATACCCTGACAGTGAAGCTCTTTCATTAATTGAGGGTCTAAAACGTATGGTTCAAAGTGATAAGAGGAATTGATATTTTGCGTGGTATTGCACACATTGTGGATTCGAATGTGATGCCGATGAAAAGTTGTGCCGAAACCTTAGGTTATACACAACCTCCTACTCAAGTTAATCATTCTATTCCTTTGACAACTCCTATTGCTAGTATACCTACTTTTACATCAAACATAATGACTACTTCAATACAAGACATTCCTCCTATGATCACCAGTCATGGGGGCAATCCCTCTTCTTCAATCAACCCTCTGCCTTCATTCAATCCAACTTCTTCATTCATTCCTTCAATGAGTATTCCTATTATATCACCACAAATGAACATGACGCAAGGGGGCAATTCGTTTAATCATTCCATTCCTCCTTGTAGTGTTCCTCCTTTCCAATCATCGCCTATGACTAACTATCATAGTGTCCCACCACCTTACTCTCAATCAATGCCTTCTTTCAACAACATAATACCTCCATCACAATCTAACACGTCTAATATGAACTCTTCGACTGAAGCGACCATTAACAATCTTGCACAAACTATCTCTTCTTTACAGCAACAAATTGCCTCTATGAATCAATCTAAGTTTAGTGTGCCCACATTTGATGTTGCGAGCCCACTTTCTCTTGACATTGTTCAAGCTATCCCCCCTAAACATGTTGAAATTCCGCATTTGGAGCTTTATAATGGTAAGGGTGATCCTCTAACACATGTTAAGACATTTCAAACAATATGTACCGATTTTGCTTATGACCAAAGGTTGCTTGCAAAACTATTTACTAGAACATTAAGAGATAAAGCCCTACAATGGTATTGATCGTTGCCTTCTTATTCTATTTCTTCTTTCGAACAACTTGCAAATGCTTTTATTCAACAATTTCAAAACAATATAAGCCCTAAAGTTACTTTGATTGATTTAATGCATTGTAAACAAGGTGTTAAAGAAAAAGTGACTGATTTCATTGGTAGATATAAGCATTTGTATGCTCAAATTTCTTTTCCAGTACCTGACAATGATATTCAAAGAATATTTATTTCTAATTTACAAAAAGATATTAGAGAAAAACTTCTATTTTCTGAGTTTACTTCTTTCCAACAGTTGTGCGCAACTCTTCACAATTATCAAGTGATTGTGAGTCAAATGGAACAAGCAAATCCTATGGCTCCGAGTGATAAGGGTGATAGTAGTCAACAACCATTTGGGAAGTTTAAACCGAACAGAGAGTCAATTAAATTCAATGAAAACATCATCAACAACAATGTGAATGCAGCATCAGGTGTGCCTCCTATTTCTAAGTTTTTTAAGAAAGAAAGAAAGTTTACTCCTTTGAATGAATCATTGCATAGTATTATGAATAAGTTATTGGAACAAAATGTGCTTACTCTTCCTCCTATAAAGCAAATAGATCTTGCAAAGATTAATTCACCCTATTTTGATAACAAATCTTTTTGTCAATTTCATCGTCATCCTGGGCATGATACTGAAAAATGTTTTGCTTTAAAGGGTAAAATTCAAGATCTGATTGATAATAATACTATCTCTATTTCTGGTGTGAATGATAAAGGCAACACATTTGTAGCTCCTCCTAACCAAAATCTTAAGATTTTTACTGATCCATTACCTTCTCATACCTCTAATGTGATTGATACTAATGATTCCTCTGTCTCACCTGATGATCTTGTGTCTATGACTCCGAATGTGATTAACTTTGTGGAACAACAGAAAATCCCTAAAGAACCTTCCATCACATTTGATTCCAGTGAAACTATCAGGGCACCTGATGGTCCTTTATATATAGTTGCAAAAGTTAAGAATACACCTTGTCGTGGAGTGCCTATTGATCCTTCTTGCATGGTTAATGTTATTACTGAAGAATTTCTTTTTACTTTGCAATTGAATCAAGTGATCTATGACGAAACAAATGTGGTTGTGAAACTATTTGATGCATTTTCTTCTCCTGCAATTGGTTCTATTACATTACCTATTGAGGCCATAACAAACCCCTTGATGTGGACTTTTCTATTATTCCATCATCTGAACAATTTCGTGTGAAGCTAGGCTATCCTTGGCTATCTTCCATGAAAGCTATTGCTTCTCCTATTCACAAGTGTTTGAAATTTCCCCATAATGGTGAAGTTGTTACTATCAATCATAGCCTCTTTAAACCAGCTGAAAGAACTTCTAGTGTTCCTATTGATTATTTTTGGCCTAAACAATTCCAATCTCTTCCACCGCGGAGTGATCATCTTTTCAAATCTTACCAAAAGTGGAAAAAAGATATGATCCTATCTCTAAGTGAACCTAGAACACCCAAACTTGATATTCCTATCATTCTTGAGAAGGAAGTTCTTCCTTTGAAAGATAAAACTAATGTCTTTCCTCAAGAAGATTCCCAACCCATCCCTATGAATGTGACTATGCCTATGTCTAATAAACTTTCTAAAGGTAGACCTATACCTCCTCGTCATGATGGACTTGGTCTCCTTCCTAAACCAAATATTCCTCCTTTATATGGAGCAGTTCCTCCTCCTTCCTCTTATAGATAGAAGAGACCTTCCTCTTCTCCTATTATCCAACCTAAGAGACCACAACCTAAACACCCAAGTGATAAGGATGAGAACATTCCTCCTCCTCAATCTCCTCAACTTCCTACTAAGACTAGATGAAATCGTTCTGCACGTGAATGTCGACGGAAGCGTCGTCTTAGAGCTCAAGCAGCTGCTTCTCAAACTTTACAATCCCCCAAAACACCTTCAGCTAGTATTATTCCATTTTCTCCTCAGCCAAAAATTGAGCCAAAATCTCCTAAACATAAGATGCATGATGGTCTTGATCCTGTGCGAGTTAAAGATCCTATTTTTATAAATCTTGATGATGACATAGATGAAAATTTTATTCATGATGAAAATGTTACTTCTTTTCATTTTGATAGTGAATATGAATATGTTGATGTTGATAACCATTTATCTAACGAATTTTCTAAAGCACTTATCCTAGCTCCTAGACAAGAACAACGTGGCGTGGAACATGAACATATCCCTTGTTTGGATCTTGTGATAGCTCCATCTGTTGTGTTGGATGTTTCTCCTCTAGCATGTTTCCTGCCTTCCCAAAATATTGATCAGCAAGATCGGGGGGTGGATGACGTGCTAGACTAGTTTCATTAGCATAGCAGACTCTCTCCTCCTCTCTTGATCTCTTTTGTTCTTCTTCTATGTGTTATTCTCATTCTTCTATTTGTTGTCCTTAGTGTTGTCTACTTGAGGACGATGCAAAACATTGAGATCTCTTTTAGTCTCTCTCATGTTGACTCAAAAGACACATGTGTTCCCTT
Source organism: Cryptomeria japonica (assembly GCF_030272615.1). Classification (NCBI taxonomy): domain Eukaryota; kingdom Viridiplantae; phylum Streptophyta; class Pinopsida; order Cupressales; family Cupressaceae; genus Cryptomeria; species Cryptomeria japonica. Next base: position 499,484,885 of record NC_081407.1, on the reverse strand, counting down.
CTTCTAGGTGACCTTCCTTGATTGGTGAATGAAGAACAATTATGCATACATACATATGATATACATGAATTATCATACAACATACTGACCCTGAGGAAAGCGAAGTCACCTCGTGCTTTGTGTTTTGTGTCTATTATCCTTGGGCTTATCTCACACTTGGGCGCTAAATCCTTGTGACAACGTGCTCCTTTCTCATTTCTTATATGTATCACTACCTTAAAGAAATCACCCCCGGTGAGGCGTGTGTGATCGCTTTAACGTAGGGGGGCATACATCCCGTTCATATCTTTTCAAGATACTTGAAAATTTCTTGACAAATTTATCTTTGCCTTGAAAATTTTTGATATCTTTCTTGCATGACTCATAGTGAGGGAACCTTACTACTGACAATCATGGTTCTCCCTCGTGATCTTCCCTTTTACTTTGTCAATCGAAGTCGTAAGATCCTTAGTCCACTGGGGGCCTGGTGTATCTTGCCTCCTTGACATGGTGAAAGTTTTTCAATGTTGTTTCCTTGTACTTTACCAGAAGTATGAGCGTACGCTTATACTCCCGCTAAAGTGGGGGCTAAATGTAGCGTCCTAAAATTGTGACACTTGCAATTTCGACTGCATTTGGGTCTTCACGATGGCGATGCAATGTTAAACCTGAATGGAGACCCCGAAACCTGCTTGTGACACCAAAAACTGCATTTTTCTGCACCTTGGCATGATCCCTCCTTGCACCCTGCTGTCCCAGGAGGTGGGACCATGGCGCCCAGTGCCCTGGTCCTTCAGGACTAGGGCGCCTAGTGCCCTGGTCCCCCAGGACCATGGCGCCCAGTGCCCTGGTCCCTGGCCCTATTTTGGGCCCAGTCTCCTTTTGGGCATCGGGTCTTGAATTTTGCAAATTGGAAAATAATGTTTCTAGGTTGGCCTAAGGTTGGAAAAATCAGTCTCTCAACCCTAATTGAAAAGTATATAAACTACTGTTCCTCTCCTAAAAGAGGAGGAAGGAAATAAGCAAGGGCAAGATGCGGAAGCGATATTCAAACATTCGAACATTCAAGCATTCAAGCATTCCTTCAAGCAATTGAGCATTCTAAGTCTCCATTCAAGGCTAGGTGTTGCATTCAAGACAAGGATTCAACCATTGAAGAGGAGATCACATACAACATACATTACACCTTCGCATGTAAGAATACAAACATTCTTACAAAAAGGTTGCAGGTACGCGGCTGTAATTGAAGATCTAGAATCCTTGTGCAGAGACGAACAGATCCACCTTCGTTTTGCGGATTTTTAGGAGGACCGTGTGCACTCCGGGCGCCATCATCCCGTCAACTTTCGCTCAAATTTGTAGAACAACACCATCTCAACATTTTACTGCTAATTCCAGGTCCGCAGCTTCATCCCGTATCGCTATCTCTATTTATAAGTGAATATTTCTTGCTTCTACATACATTCCTAGTTCAATCATTCTATCTATATTCTTTACAAAAGAGGGTATCCTTGATGTCTTAACCCTTGAAACTCATTTAGAATCCAATCCTGCATTGTGTGGGATTGGATCTTGTGGGTTTTAGCCCCTCTTTTGAATGTAAAGTCTCTCCTAAGTGAAAACCATCAACCCTAGTGACCTCCCTTCTCTCTCCTTGGAGTTGGGGAGGGGAGAACAACTAGGGTTCGATTTTTCCGCTTTACACATACAAGTTTTCAGGATCTGGATTATGAAGAAATGAGCTCTATTTATAAGGAAAATGGAGCAATGGATGGTTGAGATTGAGTAATCTCAACAAGGGTCAGGATTGAATGATTTTCAAATCCATGTGAGGGCTTTCAACCCAATCCTAGGATGACAAGTGTCAATGTGAGATAGGTTGAGAGGAGAGGGAATAAGCATTAAATGCTTGATATGACTTTGGGAGTTAAAGTCAAGGTTGGTTGAATGAATAAACTCTTTATTCAAAGAATAAAGCTTTTATCCAATGGATAAACTCTTGTGCAAATGTGAAATGGATGAATATGGTCAAAACAATAAATGTTTGGGGGGACAAGTTTGAAATAACCATAAATGGTTATGTAAGAGCCATAAATGGTCATGTAAGAACCATTAGTGGTCTTTGAAGACTTTGGGGGTTAATTTGTTGAACACACAAAGCATTAAATATTTTTCAAAGACTTTTGAAGTCTTTGAGAAGTGACTTCATTTTGCTTAAGAATGTGACAATAATTAGGGGATGGATTAGGCTAATTACGAAGGGGTTAGAAGAATCTAGAAGGGGATTTTAGGAATGCAATTGGATTTGGTGGGTGAGGGAAAATAGGATTTTTATTAAAATAAAAATTCATTTATTTCAATAAATGTGTGCAAGTTGCATTTGTAGGAAAATGCAAGTGGGGTGGGGATAATGATTTAAATAAATGTTTTATTTAATTTATTTAAAAGAGGAATTCGGGGATTTTATTAAATAAATAGATTTTATTTATTTAATTGGTTGTGAATTTGATTTAATGAATTAATTAAAATAAATTGAATAATTTATTTAATTAATAGAAGAATGTTTGGGGATAAAATAATTAAATATTAATTTAATTAACTGATGGCTAGTGTATTTTTAATCAAATAAATAGCGAATATTTATTTAATTAAGCTGGACAGATTTGTGCGACTACATTTGCCCCTCTTTGAGACGGTGCGGTTTATCGCATTGTTTCAAAGAAAGAAAAAATGGTGTGAAGAAAATGCCCCATAAAATGTAAATTTAATGGGTGGTATGCCCCCTCGAGAGATGGGCCGAATTTTTTTGAAAAATCGGGCGATCTCTCGAAAAAGAATGAAAATTGGTAGGGTGGTAGAAGAGAAGGAGTTAGCCATACGGGTGAAAAATAGAAGAAATTGGGGGTAAAATGGAGAAATGGGGGGCTCGGGAAGTTCATGGGGACCACGGTGGTGAGTGGGGGGAAGTTACGATGACGGCGAAGGGTATAAATGGGGTGAAAGGGGTGAAAACATGATCATTTGTGACCATGACCAGTGTGAAACCAGAGCTCTGATAGGGACATTTTGGAGGAGTGAGCAGTAGTCAGGATGTCGATACCGATTGCAGAGCACAGATTTGAGCGAGTTCGACGGTTCCAACGCCCAGACAACTACGGACCAGTGGTACGCAAATTTGAAATTTTAATTTTTAGGCATTTTTGATACGTTTTTAGTTGAGTCCAAGTCAAGTCAGAGAAAGAGTGCTGGAACTATGGTTTTGGCGCTTTTGTTCCATGAACTAGCACTACTACGCCGAAATGGTGCTAGTGCCCCATTGTTTGAGCACGTTTGTTTTTTTGTAGTGCTATTGTATGAAAGTTTAAGTGCTGTTGATAAATAAGAACTATTGATGGTTTGTTTGAGCACTTTTGAACTTTATTAGCGCTACTTTGTAGTTGTTTTAGTGCATTTGTAGTTTGAGCACTTTTGGATAGCTGATTGAGCACTTTTGCTAGGGTTGTAGCGCTATTGTTGGGAAACTAGCACTTTTGTTGGTATAATAGCGCTTTTGTTTTAGGATAAAGAGATGCCCCAGTGTGGATGAAGAAAAATCTCTCGATGCCAATGATGGATGGATGGTGATGTGAAGTGGGAGTTGTTTTGAACCATAGCAGCCTGATGAGACTTAGGTCATTAGGATAAATGTCTATTGAAGTCTAGGTTGCCATGATTGCTTACCTGTTGAGACCCGAAGATACTTGATCAAAGTATCTATCGATAGTCTAGGTTTAAACTTTAAAAAAGTTTGAAAACAAAACAACTGATGGTGATTGATGAATGTCCATGTGCAGGAGGAGCTAGGTGTGTTGCAATTATGTGAGCGACATCTTGCGACATAGGGGTTGTGGGATTGATTGACATAGGCGGAGATAGACTGCATTGCCGTGATGGGACTATATGAGGTGATGCACATGCCCGTGATTCGTATGAATCACGGATTGATCACAGCATTAGCAGAGCGGTGGCACAACGAGACATGCACCTTCCATCTGGCACAAGGGCAGATGATAGTGACCTTAGAGGATGTGTGGCACATCCTGCGGATTCTGATTCGGGGGGAGCTAGTCACATATGACAGATCCTGGGGGACTCTTGCAGTACAGAGGATTTTTTATGAGGACATTTTCATTGATGATGGCTCCATTGCCTGGGAGGAGATAGCGGTGTTATATGAGCCTCTTCTAGCAGTTTTGTCCGGCATTGTGGGAGGATTACTATGTCTTGATAGGTGATCACATGGTTTGGCCACGGGGTGGGGAGATGTTATCAAGATGATGATGACCGAGGGGACCTGATTTGCGTGGGGGTCGTGCGTGCTGGCGCACTTGTACCAAGAGCTCCATGAGGTGGTTTACTGGGAGAGGGGTTCCTTAGCAGTGGGCATGACGCTGCTGCATATTTGGGCCTGGGAGCATCTACCAGTGACTCAACTAGTGAGTCTGAGATTCCGCGTAGTAGACCAGCCATACATGTTCATGTATAGCGGCATGATGAGTCAGCCCCACCTGGGGAAGTTAGAGTGGTGGCGGCGGGCACTGGACGATCTAGATGCAGTGATATGGCGACCATACTGGGAGTATGAGCCATAAGATGATGACGCAGAGGCACTGTCGTATGTTTTTATGACTCGATTCCTCATTGGGAGGACCTCATACCATGTGGAGAGACAGGTGCCCGGGAGAGTGCTGAGACAGTTTGGACGGCAGCAAGGACTGCCCAGTGGATCAAGAGAGTATGCTTGAGTTATTCGGGAGAGGTACGCATGGGGGTCAGTGCTACCATATGATCAGGCATTGGCAGAGTTCCGGACCCTACAAGTGAGACCGTGGGACATACGACCGAGGGTCATGGATGAAGGTGTTACAGATGAGTACACGCAGTACCGGGCAGCGCACCTGATCTTACGGATATCTGATCCAGTAGAGCCGATCCTGGATTTTGAGGATGAGAGGGGATGAAGACGGAGGAGGGCAGGAGGTCAAGGACCGAGGGCAGGTGGAGGAGGTGGTGGGTTGGGGATGCGAAGTCAGAGTAGAGGGAGGAGTGGACTGCCTCTACAGATATCACTGGGACCACTGATACAGGGAGGAGTTCAACTGAGTGGGAGGGGGATGGAGAGGGAGATCTTGATGGATAGAGGGGAGGGGACCACTGGAGAGGGTGGTGCAGGGGAGGCGACTATGGATACCGGGGAGGGAGCCACTAGAGATCTGCAAGATCATATGATAGTACGTTTGCAGACCCAAATAGAGGATTTGGAGGTGGAGGTGGCAGCTAGAGATGTGCAGCTATTTGCATGGGAGTCAGAGCTGGCAGTGGTGCTGCCGGAGAGGGATAGTGCAGTGGAGAGATTGGCAGAGCTGGAGGAGAGAGTGTGGGTTGGAGTAGGAGCATAGGGGTCTACAGGGGAGGTGATGAGGGAGATGCGATGAGCACAGGCAGAGATAGACTACTGGCGGGGTTTATATGAGCAGGTGGTGCTAGTTAGTCAGCGAGCTCTTAGCTATTCTCAGATGTGGCAGGCTAGATCAGAGCGATCGCAGAGGGTGCAAAGCAGTGGGGGTGTGATGGGTCCGCTGCGGAGGGAGAGATCAGGGGATGTAGAAGGGAGTGGTGGTTCGATGAGGCCTCCACAAAGAGATGGATCAGGTGGTGCGGGTACCAGTGGTGGAGCAGGTGGAGGTGTGGGGACAACATCTGGCCAGAGTGGCATTTGAGAGAGCATTTTTGCATATATGTATTGTATCATTGTCTATTTTTTGGACTGTATCTTGGATGGCTCTTGGTAGCCGATTTTGTAGACTTCATTGTACTCTGATATATGAGATGAGATATATGAGGAGATCCCATATTTGGATGATATGCAGTTGATTTATATGGATGTTTATGCAGGATGATGAATTATTGCTTAGATGGATATGTGTACATGTATGCATTTGATGAGATGTTTCTTGTATGCATGTGTTTTTATGACGATGTATGATGCTGGATACTGACATATGAATGTAGGTTTATATATGTATGATTTGTTTGATTTTTGATGTAATGCTTTATGTATGTAATGCCATGATGATGATGTATGCTTATGATGATTTATGAACAGGATTTTGGTGTTTCCTATGCAATATAATGATGAGATAATTTATGTGATGATGTTAATGCAATGGTTGAAAATGATGTTAGGTATGGATATGCATCTAGATGTTTTTTTAGATGAAAGTAATATGGATAAACAAAATGTAAAGTACAAATGTTTATTTTTTTAATGTTTAAATGAATGCATATGTATAATGGATATAAAATGTTATGAACCAATGTTTGGAAACAAATGGATTTATGATTCTAAATGCTTAAATATGATTTAAGTAAAAATGATAATGTGATGATACTACAACTTATGGTTTTAATAACTGCACCTTAATGCAATTAAAAAGAAGAGGAAAAATGAATGTATTGTGAATGAATCCTAAAATGAGCATAATAAGATACTTTAATAATGGGTGAATGAATGCATTTTTTAACTAATGAATGAATGCAATAATAAATGATAAAGGATGATGAAATGATGATGGATATTTGACACTAAATGAATGCCTAGTAAATGTTTTTAAAACAATCAAAGACAATTTAATTCCACGAATGAATCTATTTATTTATGATTGATGTAATGATGCAAATGATTAATGAAAACTAATGTCAAAAATGAACTATATGCAATGTTAAGTTAAAAAATGACATGAATGTTCTTAATGCAAGTTGCAACTAAATGCAATGATGATATGACCATGAGGAATGCAAGGTTTTTAAGACTTTGCATGATGCATTGATGATGTATCAGAGTACTCGGTCGTGATTGTATCCAAGACCAGTTTTAATGGTCACTTTTGCATATAAAGCCTACATATGAATGGATGAATGAATGGGTGATATGCAACGAAATGCAATATATAAATAGATGAGATGAAATGACGATCCATAGTGCTCTATTTTCATCATTGAGCTTCAAAATGTTGGAAGAGAATACAAGCATCTTGACATAATGATTCAAGATGACCTGAGTATTCCTTACATGGATTTTATATAGCAAGTTAATACAAATGACTTGATATAAGGGTCAAGTCGACCAGAGTACTGCTTGCGAAACAGATAAGGATTATCTCCGTTTATGCATGACTTGGATCGTCCTCCCTGATCTTAGGCTGATCATATCCTGAGACAAGTGCATACCGTACTAAGAGATAAAAACCTTTATCCAATTTGGATGAGGCGGAAACAAAGAATGAGCATTGTACCTGCAAACAAATAGTATATACATAAAGAATAAAGAATATGGATCCTTGGTAATGGTTCATGCCCATATGGTCGAGGTATACACTGTAGTCAGCAAGCCATAATGATCTATGACTGCATTTTGCATAAGATCACATAGCTTGGTGAACTTCCCACGTAGACACCATTAGTACATACCCCATAACTTCATCGGAAATAAATCACAAACGATATAAAACAATGCTAAAAGATCCCGATACAGATAAATGAAATGATTGTACTCACAAATCAACCAAGTATTTGATAGCTTAACATAATTTTCTTGTCAAAGAAAATGTCATTTTGTCTTTGTTTTGGTAAGGAAGGATGCATCCTTGTTTGAAAGACAATTTCTGATTTGTTGATGTTGATTGTGTGGTTTGATTGGTAAATGGTCATTGTGTGAGTATTATGTCAATGTTTGTTTTGTACCTGCATGGATGAGTATGTACAAGGTGTTGCCATGTTTTGGATTGATTTTGGATGTTTTCTGATGTTTTTTTTGGATTTTGTGGGATTTGATTTCCAATGTTTTTGATATTTTGTGAGACAGTTTTGAATGTTTTTCCTAATGAATCACCAGTAATGTATAATCCACTTCCATCATCTAGATTTTAAGGGTATTGCCCCCAAGTGTAGACATGACTATGACAAAGCGGGATGCTAGACGCATGAAGTACTTTCTTTGATTACAGATCAAATAACAAGCCATGGTTTAGATGGATGGATGTGTGGATGCATGAATGTGATCGCAACGAGCCTGAAAGATACTGGAGCCATTGCCTTTACGAGTGGCGCCTGTTTGCCAGGTTTTCACCATCACACTTACCCAAGGTGCCACCAGAGTGGTTGTTCACCGTTTTGGATGTATGATTTTTCTCTTACTCTTTTTGGATGTTTTTTTATTTCTTCAGGAAAGTTTTCTGAATGTTTTTGGTATTTTCTGGTATGCAGGGGAGCCTGATGCTCTGTACAGCTTAGGTATAAAACCGTTTGAGGTGCATGCTATTAATTGGATTTGCGAGCGGTTCTCCTTCTGATGTAGCCAACTGATATGCCCCGTACCCGAAGACAGCAGTGACGACATATGGGCCTAGCCAGTTTGATTCAAACTTGCCCTGATGTTCTCTGTTTGGTTGGTTGCAAGGATTCTCTTGTAGAACAAGATCACCGACCTCAAATGTATGAGATCTAACTCGGTGATTGTAGCTTCTGCTCATGCGCTGCTGATAGGCTTTGAGATGGTTGTATGCAGCTTGTCGCTTCTCATCTAGTAACTCTAAGTCCTGAAGACGAGATACTCTGTATGCTTCATCATCAATGAGATTGTGCAAGGAAACCTGTAATGATGGTATCTCGACCTCAATAGGTAAGATAGCTTCAGCACCATAGACCAACGAATAAGGAGTCGCACCTGTAGGGGTTCGAATGCTAGTTCGATATGCCCATAGTGTTGGATTCAATTGAATGTGCCAATCATGACCGGCATCGTTGACTGTCTTCTTGAGGATTCTCAATTTGTTTTTATTTGATGCTTCAGCCTGACCATTGCCTTGTGGGTAATAGGGAGTGGAAAAGCGGTGTTGGATATGAAATTTCTCACAAAGTTCGCGGACATCCTGATTTTTGAAAGGAAGACCATTATCTATGATGATGGACATGGGCACACCATACCGGCAGATCATGTAGTTGAGGATGAATGAGGCGATCTGCTTGCCGGTGACTTGGGTAAGTGGAACAGCTTCGATCCACTTTGTGAAATATTCGGTGGCAGTAATAATGAATTTATGGCCGTTAGATGAAGATGGATGAATCTTACCCACAAGGTCAAGACCCCATTGACAAAAAGGCCATGGTGTTGTGATTGGTTGCAGTTTCTGGGATGGTGCATATATCAGGTCGCCATGAACTTGACATTTCTTGCATTTTTTGACAAAGTAGTAGGAATCTTTTTCCATAGATGGCCAATAGTATCCATTGCGCAGGAGTTTCTTGGCTAGTGATGGACCACTCGAGTGAGTCCCACAAATTCCCTTATGGACTTCTTCCAAGGCCTTTGTTATCTCATCTTGTTCCAGACATTGAAGGAGAGTACCATCAAGACCGCGTCAGTATAGGGTTTTGGCAATAATGGTATATCAAGCAGTTTGGCGAATGAAGGTTTTATGTTGGTTATTCGATTGGTTGGGAGGAAGGGTGTGATCATGGAGATAGGTGTAGAATTCACCATACCATGGGGATTTAGAACCAACAAGGTGACATATCATTTCGGATTCGGGGATATCATAAGCGGGAATCCAAAGCTATTCGACCAAGAACTCGTAGTGTGTTGAATTCTGTGGAAGATCTAGTAGAGATGCGATGGTAGCCATGGTGTCAGCAGCTCGATTCTGATCTCTTGGTATCTGCTCAAAAGTGATAGTAGTAAATGATGTCTTTAGAGTGTCCACCATGTGCTTATATGGCATGAGTTTATCATCCTTGGTCTGATATTCATCTGTTGCTTGTCGAATGACCAGTTGGGAGTCGCCATATATTTGTAGTTCTTGTAATTTCCATTGTATGGCTAACCTGAGTCCCATGATCAAGGCCTCATACTCTACGATGTTGTTGGTACATGGAAATGTGAGCCTGTAAGACTTCGGGATGCTGTCACCTTGAGGTGTGATAAACAGAATGCCTGCCCCCGAGCCATGCCTAGTGTATGAACCATCAAAGTATAGTTTCCATGGTTGTGTTGTTGTGATCATGAATATCTCTTCGTCTGGAAAATTGGAAATGAGAGGATGATCACCTATGAGAGGTGCATCAGCCAACTGATCTGCAATAACCTGCCCTTTGATAGCTTTACGGTCTATATACTTGATGTCAAATTCACTTAGAATCATCACCCATTTGGCCAGGCGACCTGTCAATGCTGCTTTGCTGAGTAAATACTTGAGTGGATCAATCTTTGCAATGAGTTGTACTTTGTGTGTTAACAGATAATGCCTCAGTTTAGTGGCTGCTAAGATTACTGCTAGGCAAGCTCGCTCAATAGGCATGTAATTGAGTTCATAGCCCACCAGTGTGCGAGAGATGTAGTAAACAACACACTCTTTTCCTTCCACATTATGTTGTGCTAGTAGTACACCCAAGGCTGTACTTGTTGCTGAGATATAGAGTAACAACGGTCTACTTGGATCTGGTGGCATCAGTAATGGCAGATTCATGAGATAGCCTTTAAGCGTCTGAAATGCTTGCTGGCATCGGGCATCCCACTGAAAGCAGATGTTCTTATGTAGCAGGTGTGTGAATGGGTGACACTTATCAGCCAATTGTGCAATGAATCTTCGGATGGATTGAAGTCATCCTTGTAATGTCCTTAGCTGACTGATATTCTTTGGTGGTGGCATATCCTTGATTGCTTTTACCTTTGCTCGGTCGACCTCAATACCTTTGCTTGAGACAATGTATCCTAGAAGCTTCCCAGAGGTTACTCCAAAGACACATTTCTTTGGGTTAAGTCGAACATGGTATTGTTCCAGTCTATCAAAGATTTTATCTAAGATGTGGAGATGCCCTTCTCTGGTGAGTGATTTTTCTAGTAAGTCATCAACATAATCTTCCATCATAGTATGCATCATGTCATGGAAGATGGTGGTCATTGCTCTTTGATAGGTTGCTCCTGCATTCTTGAGACCAAAAGGCATTACATTCCAGCAATATGTGCCCCATGGACATGTGAAGGCTATCTTATGTTGATCTTCTGGTGCGATCTTTATTTGATTGTATCCTGAAAAGCCATCCATGAGTGAAAGCATGGCATGTCCTACTATCAGATCCACTATGATGTCAATATTTGGAAGGGGGAAGTCATCCTTAGGACAGGCCTTATTCAGATCTTTGAAGTTAGTAAAAATGCGGATGCCCCCTTTTGGTTTGCTGACAGGCACAATATTAGAGATCCATTCTGCATAATCAATTGGTCTAATGAAACCAACATCTAGGAGTTTCTTGAGTTTTGTTTTGACTAGCACTGCAATCTGAGGATGCATCTTACGAAGCTTTTGCTTGATAGGTTTGGCTCCTTCTGCTACGGTAAGGTGATGCATGACTAAATCAGGATCAAGCCCAGGCATGTCTGCATATGACCATGCAAAGTTGATCTGACGCTTCTGGAAGAACTCTATAAACTTAGGTTGTTCTTCTGGAGTGAGAAGAGATGCTAGATGTACAAGGTGAGGATTTTCAGGAGTCCCCACATTGTATTCTTTGGTTTCCTCGACGAGAATCAGTGATCGTTCCTGTTGTGTACTATCAGGGAGAATGTCAAACCCTTCATCCTCAGGCACCTCAGAGAGGTTTTCACCATTGGATACACTCTTTCTTTTTACTTTTGTCGGATCAAACAGTGCCACAGTGTGGTTTTCACTGGAAGATCCATGTTTGATTTTTATATTTTTGCAACTGAAAGGTTTGGCATCCGCCCCGAAGTATGCTACGCTATTAAGTTTAATGGCAAATCCAGCTTTGTGATCCCCGCTTGGTAGGTTATCCCTTAATTCCAAAAATTCAATGATGGCCTCATCATTTTGGAAAAAGTAAAGGCATGGGGAATTTGGTTGGTTCCATTCGATGAGTTCAGGGTGGATAATGGGCATTACTTCATCGATTAGGTTAAGTGCGCTAGATGTATCAGTGATGGTTAAGATGTTATGGTGAAGGTCATTGATGGTACTCTCCCTATCAGAATTAGGCGTAGGATGAGACGTAGGGTCTATGGAAGATGTTTCCAATTCAGGAACCCAAGTGGTCTTTATCTATGCTTCTCCGTAAACAGGGATGTCTTTGCATAGTGGAGGCGGTGATGTGTCTTCCTCATCTGAAGTGTTAAGCTGTACAGAATCAAATTCCCACTCATGTGAGTCGATCTCTGAGTCACTTTCCAACATCCAACTACTATACCATACTGGGATGTCTTTGGAGTTAAATACTACAGGTGTGATTGGTTGATGTACCTTTGTAGTGATCGGTGCTACAGGAAGATTGATGGGGGTAAAAGAATATGGTACCGGGAGTATCGGTAATATTGACTCAATTGCTTCTGCTGGAACTGCTGGTGCTATAGATGCTGCTGTAGGTTCTGATACAATTGCTGCTGCTAATGGTGTTGCTGATGGGATTATGGGTTCGTTTGGTGGAATGAGTGGCATTAGTGATGGTTGTGTTGGGGTTTTGAGCCTCGGTGGGGTAGTTGGGATGGTGCTTGATGCTGCTTTGATAATGAAAGGTGTCCTTTTTGCAGTAGGTAGACAAAATGGTTTGCTGTGTTTTCCTTTGATTTTGAGTTTAGGAAAGATCTCTTTTGCAAAGCCTAGGCCTGTATTACCTTTGGGCTTTAATTCTGGCAGCAAGGGTTCATGTCATCCTTGTTTGCAACATCCCAAAGCACTCTGACCATCATACCCCATTCTTTGCATAATGAGGAGACCTTTGCCATACTGATCCATAGGAAGTTTAACTTGTGGTATATCAGTGGTGATGGGATCTTTATAGATCCAATCCGCTAAGTCCTCATCTTGGGTTTCTTCTTCTTGACTCTTTCCAAGGATGAAAGGCATCAAAGCACATGTTGGCGTGACTAGTGGTTGTTGGAGTACCTGTTGTGGTTTACCATGTGTTCTAGGAGAAATGGGCATTTGTCCCACACAAAAGAGTTGACTCAAGTTGTATTCCCCAGGACCTTCCTCTGCTATCTTCATTTTAAGCTTTTCTTGCTTTGGTATAGTGGTGTTCGAACTAGCAAGAGAGGTGGGACTTATATATGATGTGGAGGAAATGGCTTCTCTATTATTAGGAACGGTAATCTCTGGTTGATGGCTGATATTATGGCAATACGCAAAGGGATTTGCATCGCCCAGGATTGTGATCTCTACACTGTTATGTGGGAACTTGATACATTGATGATAGGTAGATGGAACGACTTGCATGGCATGTATCCAAGGTCTCCCTAACAATAGATTGTATGGTAGAGGAAGGTCCAGAACTTGACAGATGATGTGTTTTACCATGGGGCCTACTCGGATTGGTAGTACCACAGCTCCTTTGGAGGAACGCTCTACATCGTCATAGGCTTTGATTGTGATCTTCTTGCGAGGATCCACTGATTCTATGGCATATCCCAATGCTATGACCAACTGTAGTGTACATATATTCAAGCCTGCTCCATTATCAATGAAGACTTGCTTGATCCTATGCTGGTTAATAATCCTTTGATGTGGAGTGAGGCGTTATGAGGTTGCTGGAAGGAAGAGTTGTCACTTTCGAAAAAAGTGAGACAAGGTGATGACTTTAGACTTCCAACCATGGCTTGAAATTGGTCTGTATTCAGATTTGTAGGGACTGACACCTCTTGGAGTGCTTGATCCAAGATAGTTTTATGAGATGGTGATAGGCGCAAAAGCTCTAAAATGGATATAAGTGCAGGCGTTTTGTCTAATTGTTCCACAAGATTGTACTGCTTTGGGATGGAGGTGGTGCCTTGTGGAGCTGCCTTTATGGTAACTTTGTCGCGACGTGTAACAACATTGCAATTTGAGTTGGGATTTTTGAAGGTTATAGTTGCAACTTGTTCATTGGCATCATACAAGTGATTTACAGTGTAATTATACGTAGCTTGTGTATAATCAATGGTATCAGTGCCTCGCCTAGAAGTAGAATGACCCCTTTGATCTTGTGATGGAAGTGGATTTTTGAACATCAAATGATCATTATTGGTTGTTTTTGGGTCATGTCCTTCAATTTCAATTTCTCCTCAGTCAATAAGATCCTGAATAAGATCTTTTAATCGGTGACAATTACTTGTCTTGTGTCCTCTTCCTTGATGGAATTCACAGTGTTCAGTATCTCTCCACCATGCCGGTTTGACCTGAAGCTCATAGTTTGATAATTTAGGTAGAGTGACCAAATTTTGAGAAATGAGTTGTTGCAATACTATTTCAATGGGTACTCCTAAGGGAGTGTATGTTCATTTTTGTTTTTGCTGACGAGGTCTAGGTTCATCGTGAGATGTGATGTGACCTTGATTGGAAGGAACATTTGTGTTATTTTGAGGTGGAGGATTTTGTCCTGCAAACTGAACCACAGGTTGTGCATTTTGGATAGTCTGGGTATCCACAACCCCATCATTGATGATATTCTTGTTTTTATTCCAGAAGCTTGGTTTATCGCTATTGAAGTGTGGGCGAGGACCATGCTTTGGTTCATTATAGATTTTGATGAGTCCTTTCTTGACAAGTGCCCTCTCACATTTCAAACTCTTGGTGATCATATCATTAAAAGAGTCTATGTCTTTGACATCAAGGTGAAATTCCATTTCTTCGTTTAAGTTGGAAATGAATATTTCCACTAGTTCTCATTCAGGTAATTGAAGAGAACATCTGCTAGGCATTTGATGCCATCATTGCAGGAATACTGAGAATAGTTCACCTGGTTTTTGTTTAGTGTTGCACAGATCAGCCATGGTGATGTCGCATTCAATGTTATGAGAGTAATGAGCTAGGAACTTCTGAATGAGTTCCTCAAATGTTCTAATGCCACCTGGTAGTCAGGAAAACCATGATGTGGTTGTTCCTCCCAAGCTTTGGGGAAAAAGGCGCATTAGGTAGGTGTCTTCATATGCCACTTCAAGACAAGCGGAATGAAATTCTCTGACATGATCACGGGGATCTCCCTATCCTCTATATTTTTTGAATTTGGGTGTTTCAAATCCTCGTGGAAAGGGTGGCATATAAAGATTCCTATCAAAAGGATAGGGACAAATGTCATTGAGTGAGAATTGGTTAGTCTTGACACCACTATGAAGCTGTTGGGCGAGATTCTCAACTTGTTGCCGCAACATCTCCATTTCATTTGGAGGAGGAGGTGGTGGGTTACCTCGAGGAATGTTATATCTGATGGGATCTCTACCTCTTTCCTCTTCATGGCGACTTTGTCTTTCCGATGCTTGTCTTAATTGGGCAAGATCAAAGTCAGAGGGGAGTTTTGCTCCTTCTTGGGTGAGCTTTACGAAGTGAGCATCTGCATTGCTCCTGAGTATTTCATCAAATAGTCTGTTAAAGAGAGGGTTATGCTGAGCCCTTTCTATTGTTGCAGGAGTAGGAGTACTTGGGTTTTCATCATTCACATTTCCTCCAAGTGCTTCTTGAAATTCATTGAGATTTTCCTCTTCTTCTTCTTCCATTTCTATTTCTCGTTGCCTTGACCATGATCGGGTTTGGGCCATTTTGCTTGCAAGCTTTTGTTGAAGTTGTGTGAAAATGATGATGAGTTTTTGATGAAATGAGAGATGGATGATTGGTGAATTGTGTTGCATGTGGATCTCTAGCACTTTTAAGGTAGATGTAACCAAAATTCCTTCTTTGAATTGCTTGTTTGTTTGATAAGTTTTGATGTGATAAGGTGTAGAGCAATCTGAGATGTGTTATAGATTGAACTACCTAGTAATGAGACGATTCACTCATGAACTAGTTTTAACCTGCGTAGATGTATCTCTTAGGATGAGCTTATCCTAGATGTAGAAATAATCTAAAAAGTGATGTGATGTGTTTGATTTCAAGCAATATCTAAAAGAGAACTTTGGGACAAGAACCTCTTAATGTTTTGAGAGTTGGAATGAATTGATGATGAAGTGATGATGTATGAATAAGATGATGGATGAAATGTTTTCAACTTTAATAAAAACTTTGTGTCACAAATGGGACAAACTCTATCTCTTCTCTTTCGGGTGTTGGTGGTATTTCTCGAGCTATGTTGTATGTGATACAGATGTTTGGGAAAAAGTTGGGATTAATCTTACCTCCTTGGTTTTTGTGATAACTCAGAGCTCTATATTGCATAAAAGCTCTACAGTTCAATGATTCTGAATCAAATTCATTTGTTTTGCCTTGAAGGTAGAGACGCATGTGACGCAGAAAAACTCTATGGGAGATAAAGATTTGTCTATTTAGGTAAAAGAATTTTCTCATTTTGATCAAAGCCTTTGGGCTTAATGGTCTTCTTTTCAAGTTGATATTCTGATGACGCTTCTTCTTTCACAAGATGTGAAGAATGGTCATAAATTTTGATTCGTTGTTGTTTGCACTTTTTTTTTGATGTTTTTTTTATTTTTTTTATTTTTGAGAAATGTTTGGTTGGATGAATACTTTGTTTTTGGAAGTGATTTTCTTTTGATGTTTCTTTGACAAGAAAACAAAGCAAGCACACAAACACAAGAATGTTGCCCCCAAAGGCACAAATGAGTATGGGTCTAGATCAACCCAATCCTTGGACTTGTATATGACCCTTCCTTTAGATGTATTTTAAGGTGTATTTCCAAAGCCTGAAGTTGACTCAATTTGCACTTGGTCTTTAAAATGAACACACTTCAAACACTTTTTATCCCTAAGGTCAAATGGCCAGTTGTGATAAATTTAGCCCACATCTTGATATTTCTTTGACTTTGGTACTACATACCTTATGAATCCCGCCTTGGCAGGTAAGGATGTGATATACTAAGTCTTGCACGAGCATAACAAATAGATGATCCCTATGATGGGGGAGTCACCACTTTTATCAAACCACAAGTGACTTTTCAAAAAGCTATGTTTCTACTCAAGGAAATATGTATGGTGAGTATCTTGGGAGCAAAACCATCTATGCTTTTGCACTAAATTATATCACAAATATCATCAATCAATAGAATGGGTGGGCTACTACTAAAAGGTGTTTAGTCATGTTCGATATTTTTGGACATAAGTTCATTCTACAGTGACTCACTTAAGAGCCTTGTAACTGGTGGTGGGGCCCATTTGTTCTTTCGGCTAGTTACACTGTAGAAACAGCTATACCCAAGGCTACAACTTTCGCTCACCTGATTTCTATAGCGGCTCGAAGGATTTACCGCTCGAGGTCATTCCCAAGAGTATCGATCCCTTGGCAGGCCTCTCTTAAAAAGATAAAATTTGAGTGTTACTAACACTTTTCTCTTGCACCTAGGACCACGAAAGCCAAGGGAGAGGATAGTGTGTGTTAGAAGTGGGACCACTCGACCAACCTTTTTCACAAGCATGCCAAACATGAAAAGCACTTGTTCTTTTTAACCCATCATCGCAATGTGGTCTAACTATTTGGAGATGTTGCTCCAACAATCATGATGTTCTTTTTAACTTTCAAAAGCAATATGTTTTGTAAACTAGGAAAAATGAAATCCTGGTCAACTTAACAAAAAGCACGTTTTGCTTGAAGTAAAATTGTTTTTGAGCTTTGAATGAAAAATGGCTTGTTCTTTTTAGATTTGCCCAAAACAAAGTGTTGATTGTAAATTTCTTTAAGTTGATGCAAGAAAATAAATTTTGTTTTGTTGATTTTAAGCACCATAATGAAGTTTGTTTCCTAACTTGCAAAAAAATAAAGTTGTTTTGTTAAGTTTTTAATGCACCAAAAGACGAGTGACCCTAACTAGAAAGCAATAAAATTTTGTTTGTTCAAGTTTTAAAGCACTAAAAGAAAATTTGTAATTTTTAATGGTGAATTTTAAACCTGCACAAACAACAAATGGCTAGTAAAATCTATGTCCAAGGGGGGCTTCCACAAGCCTAAAATTTTCCATTTTTTTGGTTACAAGGTGATTTTTACGACATTTTGTTACAATAGTGCTAGTCTGTGTTTGAACAGAAACGCTATTTAACACAAAAGCGCTGAAAGAAGGGGAAAGACAGAAAGGCAAAAGCACTAAAAAAGGGTTAATAGCGCCAAAACAATGTCAAAAGTGCCAAAATGGTTCCAAAAGCGCTGAACTTGAGACAATAGCACTATTGTAAGAACAATAGCGCTAAAAGAATAAGTGTCGATAGTGCTAGAATGAGTTCAATAGCATCAAAGCGCAACCTGTGTGACACTTTCAACATTCAGACATGTTAGTTCTTTTAAAAAAATGATATTTTTTGTGTTTCGATTCACGTCAGGTTCACCAAATGATGCCTTGCAAAATGGACAAGGTTAGCAAATGACAAATAACACAAGACACATAAGAAAATCATTAGTGTTATTCAATCAAAAACTAATCTAAACAGGCATATCAAGAGAGACACTAAAATCATGCTAATATATCTAACTAATGAAACAAAGATAATGAGGCATCTCCAAATGCCTCTTAGCATGCTCTTAGTTCCTTCTCCCTTGTTCCTCTCCTCTCCAAGTTCCAAAATAGTGTAGCTCTCAACAGCTTTTTGCACTATGGATGCTTATGGAGGTTTGAGATTGAAATATTGCTCTAAATGTAAATAAAGAAGCTAATATTAAGCTATTGATACTAAAATGATTGATTTTATCCAAAATGACAAGATATTAGTTAATTATGCTAAAATGCTCTCTTAAAATGCCTATAGCTTAGATGCATACAAGTTTTCAGGATCTGGATTATGAAGAAATGGGCTCTATTTATAGGGAAAATGGAGCAATGGATTGTTGAGATTGAGTAATCTCAACAAGGGTCAGGATTGAATGATTTTCAAATCCATGTGAGGGCTTTCAACCCAATCCCAGGATGACAAGTGTCAATGTGAGATAGGTTGAGAGGAGAGGGAATAAGCATTAAATGCTTGATATGACTTTGGGAGTTAAAGTCAAGGTTGGTTGAATGAATAAACTCTTTATTCAAAGAATAAAGCTTTTATCCAATGGATAAACTCTTGTGCAAATGTGAAATGGATGAATATGGTCAAAACAATAAATGTTTGGGGGGACAAGTTTGAAATAACCATAAATGGTTATGTAAGAGCCATAAATGGTCATGTAAGAACCATTAGTGGTCTTTGAAGACTTTGGGGGTTAATTTGTTGAACACACAAAGCATTAAATGTTTTTCAAAGACTTTTGAAGTCTTTGAGAAGTGACTTCATTTTGCTTAGGAATGTGACAATAATTAGGGGATGGATTAGGCTAATTAGGAAGGGGCTAGAAGAATCTAGAAGGGGATTTTAGGAATGCAATTGGATTTGGTGGGTGAGGGAAAATAGGATTTTTATTAAAATAAAAATTCATTGATTTCAATAAATGTGTGCAAGTTGCATTTGTAGGAAAATGCAAGTGGGGTGGGGATAATGATTTAAATAATTTTTTTATTTAATTTATTTAAAAGAGGAAAAGGGGATTTTATTAAAAAAATAGATTTTATTTATTTAATTGGTTGTGAATTTGATTTAATGAATTAATTAAAATAAATTGAATAATTTATTTAATTAATAGAAGAATGTTTGGGGATAAATTAATTAAATATTAATTTAATTAACTGATGGCTAGTGTATTTTTAATCAAATAAATAGCGAATATTTATTTAATTAAGATGGACAGATTTGTGCGACTATAGTTTTAGTTTTAAGAGGATAAAATTCATGTATATGTTAGGCATGTATGGGGTTAATTAAGGCCGAGGTGGTGAAATGTATGGGATTGTTCGGTTTTGGAATTCTAATTTGATTTGGGTGACTCTGTAGCCCGAATAAGGCACTAGTATCCAATTGTGGTTTTCTTTCTATTTCTCTTGGAGATCAATATTGAAAATGAGTTTAAGATTTTCTATTAATGTTTCAATTCTATTAAGGTGATGAAGTCCATAGGTTTCTAGCATTGGTTTACTATGGATCTCAAATTTTAAAAGTGTGAAAGTTTTCACAGAAGGTATACCCACCTGAACTTTGGATAAGTTCGAAGTGTACAAGGTTTTGATAAAACCTTGTTATATGTTTTTCTAGAGTTCTGTTCTTCCTTGGTGTCCTCTTCATATGCAAATAGAGTTTATTGTATTCCTAATAGGGAGGAGAGAAGGGAATCAAAATTTGAGAACAACATAACAAGGGCCAAAGTAGGTTGTAACTACCATGAACCCATCCATCCAAAGTGATGAGAATCTAGATGTTCCTAAGTGGCTATAATTCAACTTTGAAAGGATAAAGAAGAGAGTATTGAAGAAAGTAAGTTTGTAGAAGATGATCATTGAGGTTGAGGCTGCAAGGAAGCCAAAGAATGAAATGACTTTTTATGCCACCTAAAACTATGCAAAAGGAGAGATAGTTGCCAATACCCTAAACTAGAGAAGGTTTAGTAAAAACTACCAATACCCTAAACTAGGGTAACCCAGGATAGTAATAAAATGGTTTGGGGGTCATATAGACTAGCTTTATGCTATATGTTAATTACAAAGTGATAAGTTGTGTGGTTGGACATTTTCAATCCACCCCTTCTAGGTTGGGATTGTGCTGAACCGAACACAATTGTATCTCCCTAGGGCTTCTAGGTCGAGTGTGTTAGGCTGGCTGGAAAGAGAAAGAAAGGCTTTCTTGAACAACATTGAATGGAGGTTTCAATTGAATAATATTCATTCCTTTTGTTTTCTTGTGCATTGGTTTGATCTCCATCGATTCAGCAGCCAGAGGTAGACACCGTCCTATATATTATCTCGTACAATAATGATCAATCAACACGTATACAAGAGGAAGGGATTGCTTTGACAAACTTGAACTCTCGCTCCTCAATCATAGTTCTATGGTTTTATGAGGAGTGGATTCCTATAAGGATTATGCATTTAGGGAACCACACCTTTGACCAGGAGCCATCTGGCCTGAGATTGGATAATCAGTATGAATACGAGATTGACCAATTTGCATCTAAAACATGGGCAATTAACCACCACATGTCTTATTTCCTAACATATTTTTCATATTAAAGGAATCTCTCATACTCCAAGATTTGCTTCCATAATTGGTCAATATCCCACAAGAATGCAGGCATAGCTAGCATGTATAAAAGAAAAAGTTGTAGAATCTCTTGAAAGGAATCTCTTGAATGGTGTAATTTTTTGCAACATGAAATTAAGGTGAATAATCTACCTCCTACATGGGATTGCAATGCACAAAACAAATTTCATTGCTAATGCCTTCTTCGTCAAAACCAAATGTCAAATTACCATCGAAATTTTGATGAATTTAGGCATTTTTTCAAAAAAAAAATCAAATTTGGTCACAATATACCTTCTCCGTCGGAAATCTAGACCAAATGTATTAGTGTCAGATAAAAAGGATCAACTTGGGTAAGATTCTTAGTGATAGAAGTTCCCAAATAGACAATAGGTGGATCTTCAGCTTTTGGCTTATGATCCTTTTTATTAACTTCACCAACGTTAGACAAAATCTTGATTGTTTCATGTTTGTAATCAGGGAATTTCATTACTTCAAGCAAGGGCATAGATATTTTCACCTGTGGTAAAGCCTAAGACATAAATGGTCCACAATTTGAGAGTGGTTTACTAATGTATTTCTTTTCGATTGGCTTTGTTAATTTAAGAGGTTCTGTTTGTTTGACCTTTTCTACTGAACCTTCCTTTTCCTTGTTAGCAATGGTGTCTTCATTTCCACTAGCTTTAGGAACTTTTGCAAATATCCCAGATGACTTACCTTACTCTGGGTTTACTATTCTTTTCCTTAGCTGATAATTGCTTTTCTCCTGAGCTACTGTTGCCACAGTATAGGCTTTTATTTCTTCATCTATTAAGTTTCTCAAGGAATTCACCAACTCTCCATTATGAAACAATCTCCTCAGGGATGGGATGTCTGCATCATCATCAATAAAAACTTGTTGTACACTATGTTGCTGGCTTTCTCTTCTCCATTGTACATATGATGATTTCTCATCCTCAGATGAATCATCATCCCTACCCCAAAATGGATCTGATGAAAGTACATTCACTATGGGCTCATATTCACTCTCACGGTCCTTTTCTTCTACAAAACCCTAAGCAATCATACATTGATCTGCAACATGGGGTAAATTGCAGACTTCACACCATGGATATTCTTCCACAAAATTATTTACCTTCTTCAATGGATCAGGATTTTCTTTGCTTAGATTCGCATTTACCGACTTACCATCTTTCCAGTTTGTATTATATGGCATGTCATACAATCTTGGTCTATTGTAACTTATAGGCTTGTTACTTCTATATGGGGGCGGCTTCATATTGTGATTTTGCTTACCCTTCATTTCTTTCAGCATGTCCATGATTTGGCCAAACTCATCCTTTTTTATTGCTCTGGGATTATATAATTTTGGATCATCTCTCTTTTAAATTCTCCCAGTAGCCTTTCTGTTATTTTCAATGGTGGTAATTGTTTTAAAAGCTTGCTGCAAGGTAGTAGGCTTGTGAGATAGGATTTCATAATGAGTCTTACTGTCAAAAGAAATCAAATAAAAATCAATCAAAAATGAATCAACAGGTCTAATGTCTCTTGGTATTCTATTAAGTACTTTATTAAACCTCTTATTAAATTCAGAGACTGATTCATTCTGATTCTTTTTTATGCTAGTCAATTCATGAGATGCAAATAAAATATCATTATGTTGTCCAAATTCTTCCAAGAATATTGTCACAAACTCCTGCCAACTACCAATGCATCTGTCGGGAAGATTTCTATACCATTCTCTTGCATTCTCTGCAAGATATTGAACAAATAGTTTAATAAAAACATCTTTGTAAGGGACTTCAAACTCCTCAAAGATATTTTTTATATTTATTACATGTTGTTCTGCAGAATCAGTTCCATTTTTGGTGAATTTAGGGATAGCTGATCTTATTTCATTTGAAATCTGATTAGGGTATCCAACCATCCCACTGAAATCCAACTATTTGTACCTTTCAATGGTCATAGGTGGTCCGCCACCATAGTTGTTAGTTTGGTAATTTCTATTTCCTCCATTATTACCATTGTTTCCATTGTTACTTCCACCATTATTGTTATTTTCATTTCGATTGTTCCCATTACCATTATGGTCATAGTTTCCATTGTTACCATAATTCCCCCTATTATTGCTTACATTATTGATCCTATCTCTACCATTCCAGTTACCAGTAATTTCCCCACTATTAGTTCTTCTTTCATCATTATGATTATTGTATTGTCCATAATTATACTAGTTTCTATTTTTGTTGTAGGGTATATTTTTCCATTTATCCCTCTTTTCATAATTATTATCCACAACATCTGATAGTGGATTATTGTAAACCCTAAATGGTTGTTCCAAGTTTCTTAGGTGAGGGGGACTATACCTAGGAGTTGTTATGGTACTTTCTTTACCTCTTCCTTTCTCTTCTTCAACCCTGTTTGACTTAGGTCTTTGAATGGCATCTCTTTCTAATCCGAGTTTCTGCAATACCCAATCTGGTTGTCTCTTAAGAGCCTTTGCCATCTTAGATTCATCTCCATTTAAAGCCATCCATTCTAAGAATAATTGCATCCAACTGTCTGTCCTCCTGCTCCTCAGCAGTTAGGGTTTCATCATGGCCACCTTTATTGTCTTTTATGTTTAATTTATAAAAAGGATTTTCCTCCAGATTTTCAGATCTATCACCAAATGAAGAACCATCCTCTCTACGAGGAAACTTCTTATAACCCCCAAATGCCATATTTGATGTTGATTTATTTTATTTGTTTCTTCTCTTCGGACTCAACCTAGCAAGATTATCTTGTCCCTTGTGAAAAGAGCTTCTCCCCTACATAAATTGTATTTACAAATTCCTAGGGCTTTCTCTTACTTTCTCAAAATCCCAATTATTACTCATATACTAAATGTAGAGTCGCCACCTCCTAAGAGGAATAATAATTTTATTAATCTTTTGTGCTCCTTCCTTCGATAGAGTTTGAAACAAAACCACTAGAAATTCTAAACACTTCTTATTACAACTCTCCAGCAAAGTCGCCAATATGTTGGTTCCCAAAACCACATATTGGAAATCAAAGAGACTTGCCAAATCCCTAAATGATCCAATTAGCCTTCGCCAATGAGCAAGAATGGTCAAAGACCAAATTCAACTGCACTTTAGGCTCCACTAAACCTTAGGTGGGTATACCCCAATCTCCAAAGCATAAAGAGATTTATTTATAGTGAATTTAAATTATTGAATCTAGCTATTTATAGGAATGGAAAACTATTTCCTACAACTACGTTTTATGATATGCTTTTAACTTATTTTAATCTGAAAAAGTTGAGTATAATTGATAACGAACAAAGCTCATAGAAGAATGTTGTTGGAACCTTGAGTAGTTATGAAAGAACAAAGCTAATAGAAACTAGTAATACTTTTCTCTAGTGAGGACTTTATGCACACCAAAAATTATTCACAGAAAACTAACAATAGACTAGTGCCTTATCTGACAATTTACATGTTATTTAATGGAAAAATATTTGTGGTCCTTGGAGACAGTTTGAGAAAAATCATAGGTATGCAAGACTATCACTGCAATGACTTCAATGTATGTTATAAGAGCAACAAAAAATATTATGTTATCTATATAACAACAAGTGATAAAACACATCAACAAACCTTATTCAGATTTATCCAAGGGATTTTAACTCATCAACATCATACAACATGAAATGATCTAAAGATAAAAAGAAACAAAACTTGTATATTAATTTCTTGGAACAATGGGTGTACAATATTTGCAGACTCACAGATACTTCATGATACATTTGCTTGCACAAAATGGATTTTCATTTCTACAGACCTTCTTGAAAAATAACAATTTTCTTGTCATTTTGTCCTCTCTAGAATACAAAATGACTCTATATATATATATGACTCAAAAGATATGAATGAAAGCAAACACCCTTTCATTAGTACAAACTAAAACTAACAGAAACCTAACTGACTCCCTAATTGCTATAAACAAAACAATGACATAGACTAATTTTTTCCATCCAGCCGTTGACCACATTTCTGGATATGTCAAAGATATCCCTCATCTTTATATGTGCAGGCGTTGAAGATAATGTCTCTGACTGCTATTTCCGTTGTGACAAAACTCTCAACCTATTCCCCTATTTCATGCATATCCAAAGTATCCGCATGGGCAATGCTAAGGGTATGAACTTGTAATACCCTTAAATTGGTCATCTAAACCATGGGCCCCTAATCTCGACAACATCACCAAGGTCCTAACCAAAGGCAATTAAATCAATCTTGAGTACATTATTAATTCCTTAATTATCAAAAATCACATGGCAAATCAACCACTCAATATTAACTAAATATTTATTTAATTAATTGAATTATTTCAAGAATAATCATTTTGATCAATTATCCCATTTTAATTTATTAAATATCTTTGCATATTTAATTAATTAATGAATTTGCCATTCAATCATGCGAAAGGATTAATTTATTACAAAAGATGAATTAATTTATTACAAAGAGTTGAATTGAAACAAAACAAAAGTCAAAAAAAAAAAAAGAATTGAAGAGAGAGAGAAATCAAACTTGAGATATTATTTCTTTTTCTAAATTTAGAACTTGAAATCAGAAAAGCAATTTAATTGAATTGTTGAATTATTCTCTAAAATTGGAACTCAAAGCTTTTCAGAAAAAGAAGTTCAGTTGCATTAAGAAAACTCTTTTCTTGATTAAATTGAAGAATTATCTATTTTTATCAGATGTGCATGGAATTAATTTATTATTATTTTCCAATGCAACTTGGACTTCTAATTTGAATGCATTTCAATTAAACTATAATTGGAATCTATCTCAAGGTTAACTCAACCTGATTTCTCAATTATTTTCAATTAATCCTAAATTGAGCTTTTTGTAATTCTCTATAAATTCAGTCTTCATCTCTCATTCCAATTCACCCCAGAGATTTTTGAGAACACGCTTGGAAATTATTATCACGCTAATTTCGCTCTGGAGTCATTGAAATCATTGTGCTTTTTTAGATTACTTGCATCCATTCATTATTGCTTGCATGCATTGTTGCTTGAATTTGCTTGAATTACTCATCCATCTTGCATCCATGTAGCTTAATATCATATAGATTAAATCCTTCATCTTGGTGTAGTCTAGTCACTGGTATTGCTTATAAAAAATCTGAGAG
This sequence comes from Cryptomeria japonica, assembly GCF_030272615.1. Classification (NCBI taxonomy): domain Eukaryota; kingdom Viridiplantae; phylum Streptophyta; class Pinopsida; order Cupressales; family Cupressaceae; genus Cryptomeria; species Cryptomeria japonica. Next base: position 499,458,615 of record NC_081407.1, on the reverse strand, counting down.
CAATCTTATACTCGCATCTTTTAGAAGGCAATTAGTCGCTTTGCTATGGTTTATTTCTTATTGATTATTGATTACTAACCATGCATATAATGACTTAATTGAAGTGTTGTGCTTGCAGCTACAGGTTCACTTTTTCATACACACATTTCTAGCGCCCACCATGGGGCCCGAAGACTACATTTTTTTTTTTCGGCCTCCAAGACTGACTGCTTTATTTTTCTTATTTTCCAGGTTTCAGATTTTTTGGTTTTTTGTCCGTACATCTCGTACGACAATTCTTACAGGATGAAATGACAAATTGTAGGTGTCGCACGAATTACAAACATATTATCGTATGAGTAGACACGCAAGTCATACAAGAATACACTCTGTTGTATGAGTAGTAATCATCTTCCATACGAGCCAACATCATTAGCAATTTAGTCTCGTACTTTACTGTTTCCTATCTCGTACGAGTTGAGACTCTGTCGTACGATTCTGTATTTTCTGGTAAAAGAGGCAAAATTTCATATTTTTCATTTCTGACGACTGACCTTGACTATTTATCTATCTGTCTCAGAGTTTTTCATAGCCTAACTATTTTTTGCAGAACGCTTGTCGAAGAATATTGCTTGTCGCACAAAGACAATATGACTACTGATTCATTGTCTTTGCAGGTTGCCTAAGGAGAATCAACTAAACATCGTGTATTCTTTAAATTCATTTTTTAGGAACCTAACTTGTTATCTGGTTAAAGAACAAATCTGTCTTTTGTGCTTTTTAGAAAATTCTGAGAGGTAGGAGAGTATGCTCTTGTCTTTTTCTAGACAATCAGAAATCCAGACCCTTGAAGCTTTTTCTTTGTTTGAGATTTGTACATCTTTAGCAGGCCTGCCGTCCTGAGGGGTTGAAAAACTCTTAAAGTTGTTACGGCCGGTGTGAGGGGAACGACCTAAGTGGGAACAGCTAGACACCAAGTACTCCAACCCACTATAAAATAAATGTGATTTGATGAAAATCAAGTCAACGACAATGCTCAGGAATAGCTCTCCTCTGTACCTTTGGGTATATTAAACCTTGGTTTTCAAGGCTGGGAGACCTCTTAATTGAGTTTATACCTCGACGCGCCAAACGGATCCCTGACTAAATCTAATTTAAAATTAGAAGCTACTCGGTTCATCTCCGAAAGGGGGATAATCTTTGTGCAAGGGAGATAGTAACTCTCCCAAGATACTTGTCATTTTGTGCCCCCATTAGCGTTTGGAGTCGAATAATACGACATTGAGAATCCATTGCATGAGACTCAGTGGCCATATTCTGATTAGCTATTGGGTGTGTACCTGAGTCTACAAGAAAAGGTTTTCTTTCCTCACCAAATTCCTTAGGGTTTGCATGCTGTGATTGGAGTCACTATAAATACTACT